>NW_006921613.1:17353692-17355273 GCF_000298275.1 Orycteropus afer afer | reverse complement strand
TGTGAACTGCTGTATGAAAAGTGAATTTACTCTGTAAATCTTCACCCAAATCCTAATTAAAAAAAAAAAAAAAGATGGTGGCAAAATATACTGTTTTGAATGTGTGTCACACTCCCTAATCCTGGCAATAATCTAACCTCCTTCATCAGCTTCTTGAAATGCTCATTACACCCCTTCTGAGTCTCCCATTCCAGGGCCTCTACCTGTAATTTTCCCTGTTCAGATTATCATTCAGCTTCACCTAAAATTTGAAAATTCAATATTTGTTCTGATTTTGCTTTAATGGCATGACCAAACTGGTTCAAACTGGTTCAAAGTCCTGCATGTAACTCAAAGGGCTTACATAGAAACTGGCTGGAAAAGGAAAAACAGGAAACCAGATTTGGAGTAGAGCAGAGAAGGAGAAAGAAACCAGGGCAAGAGAAGAGAGATACAAAATAAAGGGACACACACACATGCTCAGAGAGGGTGTGAGGCAGCGAGAGGAAAAAGTCAAGAGAGACAGGAAGAGATAAGCTGAGGTAGCAAGTTCAGGCTCTCCTCCTGACAGAGGAACCAGAATGGCACAAGCAGAAAGGCTTAGAGAAAGAAGAGTAAGATGGATGTAGATGCTGAGTTCAGCATTCAGATGACACACAGTATATTTATTTGATTACTGGCTTCAGAATGTTATCCCCTCATCTTCTGTCTTTGAAATGAGTTTGATCTGATGATCTAATTAACTAGGGCAGCCTCCTAGTTTGGCAAATAATTTTCTGAACAACAGCAGCAAGGTACAGCCTAATATTGCCTCAAGGGCTGGAGAGATCTAGGTCAAGGTTTTCCTACCCCTACCTGTTGTAGGGCAGAGACCTAACTCAAGTGCCTCTTACCATATTTTGTCTCGTCTCTGAGTTGGCAGCATCTCTGCATTTTGGTCATAGTAGGTGTCTATGGTCAGGTTGCCATCCACGTTGTGTGCGGACCGAAAATTGGAAACGACTCGGGTTGGAACACCTAAGCATCTCATTACTAAAGAGAAAGAAGGGGATGGAAAATCATGGGGTTTATTTCAAGCAGAAGGATTGGTTTCCTGTGCATACTTTCTAACTCTGAAGTTGGAGGAGAGAAAAAAAACCTAAGTCTTGCAGATCTACACCTGTGACTCCTTTATCCCCAGAGCACTGCACCCAAGCCCAGAACCCTGTAGCTCACCTGCTGCACCAATGGTCTCCATTCAACAAGGAAAATGAATCATTTAAGAGTCACTTAAAACAACAATAACAACAGCTCAAGTTACCATTTAGGGCTTTTCACATTACAAACAAAGAACCTAGAACACCTGACAATTAAAAATAAAGACAAAAGCTTTCTCCTATCCTATGGCTGGTTTCATAAGAGAAGCTGTGTGATTTTAGATAAGTGGCTTACTTAACTTCTCTGTGCCTCAGTCTCCTTGTATATAACAAAATGCAGAGTTGGACCAGATGATTTTGACTTCTGAAAGTATAGACATGTAATTATACTTAAAAACAAGGGTTAGGCTGTTAGATAGATAGAAATAAATATTGACTTGGGTGAAGAGAAGGGCAATGTACCAAA
>NW_006921613.1:17314291-17352642 GCF_000298275.1 Orycteropus afer afer | reverse complement strand
GAAAGAGAATTTGCTCTGTAAATCTTCACCCAAATTAAAATAAAATAAAAAATTAAAATTAAAATTAAAAACAAGGGTTAGGGGGAGATAATAAAGAAATCAGAACATGAGAAAAAGAGCAAGATAGACTCTTAGGGAGGTAGAGTGGAGAAAAGACTATCACAGAGATGGGAGGAAATTGCATACCAAGGAGTGCTTAACCATCTTTGACAAGACAACACCTCCCTCCTGTGACCTTTTAGAATAGTGCTACAAAGCCTTTTTAAAACAGATTGCCTGGGCCTCCCCATATATTAGAATCCATTCCTCAGTAACTGGTAGTCTCACAAAGCAGAAATCTCCTACCCACATGCACACACCTTCCAAGGAACAGATGAAATCAAGCCAAGAGTCAGGTGTGGATTTCAGAAGAAAAGTGCCCCCCTCTGCTGGTAAGGCAAGGTATCTAGAGAGAGATTTACTCTACCTCTCATTCTGCCCAGGAGGAGTACACAGTAACCACTGAGGCTGCTGGGAGAATTACAAGGCTTTGACAGGTAGAACTATTGAAAGTGATCAATTTTTGTTTCAATTCAATAAAGAGCCCAAAAGGGGCCACCTGTCTGTCACATGCCCATTCCCAGTCACCACTTTCTCACAAATCCTTAGTGGTGGGGAGAGTTAGACCAAGGCTGCAAAAGGCCAAGGCCTCTTGGTAATGAAGCCCAGTACCAAACCAACATGGAATGTCTGAGGGAGCTTGCAGGAGTGGGTCTCCCTTCACTCAAAGTGGTGAAACCAGTGTGAAATTGTTCACTACAGATTAGAAAGAAAGCATGAGCAAGCCTATACTTACATTGCTTATTAGGTAATTTGCCCCTGAGTTCACCTGTTAGTTCAGAATACATGTATTAAGCATCACCTTGTCACAGGCAGCACCCATTGCCGGTGAGTCGATTCCTACTCATAGCGATCCTATAGGACAGAGCAGAACTATTGCATAGAGTCTCCAAGGCTGTAATCTCAACAGAAGCAGTCTTTCTTCTAGGGAGTGACAGGTGGGTTTGAACTGCTGATCTTTTGGTTATCAGCCAAGTGTTTAACCATTGTGCCACTAGAGCTCCTTTGTATAAAGCACTAATGTAAATATAAAGATAAAAGCCTAGCCCCCAGCCTTGTAGGGAGATAGTTAGACACCTTCAGTACTCTCTGTCTTTCCCTCTTCATAGATAATCTGGTCAACAGCTTTGTACTAAATTGTAAATAACTGATAAAGGATACGACATTGATGTTCCCTAGAGTAGTTACCAAGGAACTCTGGTGGTGCAGTGGCTAAGTGTTCAGCTGCTAACTAAAAGGTCTGTGGTTCAAACCCATCAGCTGCTCCAACGTAGTCTGCTTCCATAAAGATTTACAACCTTGGAAACCCTATGGGGCAATTCTACTCTGTCCTATAGGCAGTGGCATCATTAGGGGTGTATATGGAGGGTGTGGACCATACCAGGTAACACTGTCAGAGGGGGTGACACCAAAATAAAATATTTGTGCATTGTTGAAGCAAAAATTTTTTATTTTTTATAAAAATATCCCTGTAGTCACTTACAAAACAAAAATATTTTTTGTAAGCCCAGCTTACATGTATCAATATACCTACAAGGCTGAAAATCTATGCTAATTTACTTTTTTGAACCTTCTGATAAGGTCAGGTCAGAGCTGTCATTAGTGCCCATTATACTGATGCGTTGAATCACGTGATTTTATCTGCACATGTTAAAAGCAAGTGCTGTTGTTTCCATTGCTGTCAGTGTTTTCATAATCACTGATTCCGTCACATTTTTAGTGCTTTTGCTACCGTATTGTGGTAACTAGTATTTTTGAACTTATATCATTAAGTTTTTCAAGACTGAAGTAGTAATTAAAGGAAAAGAAAGAGAAAAAGTCTTCTGCTCAGTTACAAATACTGTTATAACTAACAATATTGTAATTAAATGTAGAAAGATTTTATAAAAATTACAGTCAATGTCATGCAACAAAATGCATATGAACTGCTTTATGGAAAATGAACTTTCACCCAAATCACAATAAAAATACAAAAAAAAAATCACTGTTTAATATCTCATTTAATCCATGTAAAAAAAAGAAAAAGAAAGATTTTATAAAACAGCTTTGTTGTTAGTATTCATATAATCTAAGAAATATTACATTTAAGCAATTTAAAGCTGTATTTATCACATATTATTCTTTGATGTAAATTGATAATAAATATTACTAAGGATTCTATATGGTCTGATATGGGAGGACGTCCATGCGGGGGGTGACACCATGAATTACTGCACTGGGTGACACCAGCCCTAGTGATGCCACTGCCTATAGGGTAGCTATGAATAAGAATTGACTCCATGGCAATGGTTTAATTAGTAAGAGTAGTTAGAATCCCTCAGAGAAGCATTTTAGGGGCTACCAGCTCTGCCAACAGGTAAAGTCAGGCTATCCCAGACTGTCTGTTTGTACCTCCAGCTTCCTCTCACTTGTCCTAAACTCCTGGTTCATGCAGAGATGAGAAGCCCAAGCAAGGATCAGGGAGATGCTGTCTGGCCTCCCGCTTTGGAATCTCAGGCTTCTCCCTCCAGGTGACCATTTTAACAGTCTAAGTGCTCCATCAAGGTAGTGACGGTTCAGTGGTAGAATTCTTACCTTCCATGGAGAGGACCTGGGTTAGATTCCTGGCCAATACACCTCAAGTGCACCCACCACCCATCTTTTGGTGGAAGCTTGGGTGTTGTTATCATGCTGAACAGGTTTCAGCAGAGTTTCTAGACTAAGATGGACTAAGAAGAAAGGCCTGGTGATTTACTTCCAAAAATCAGCCAATGAAAACTGTATGGATCACAATGATCCAATCTATAGTTGACAATGGGGATGGTGCAGGACCAGGCAGTGTTTCACTTCATTGGGCATGGGGTCTCCATGAGTCAGGGGCCTACTTGACGTCAGCTAACAACAATAACTGCCCCATCAAGGAGTCTGCCAGAAGGTTTGCAATATGTGGAAATGCCCCCCCCCTCACACACACACACACACACGTAAAAGTGCAGCATTCCTCAAGATAGTATAGTGCACTGGTTAAAAGCTGCAGCACCCAATCTTTCTCAGCTGTGGGACCTTGAGCAAGCTACTGAACATATCTAGACCACATTTTATTCATCTGAAAATGAGGGTAATAACAGCCCCACCCTCAAAGGGTTATCATGATGGGAAAAGCCTCCCATCTCCCCCTCACTCACCAGTGCACATAACAGATGCAAAGACCCAGCACTGTCCATACTTCACAGGCTGCCCACCCTGAGTGGACCACTGCCGCAGGATGGCCACGCTGCCGTTCCACTCCAGGGGGCTGACACCCCTGGAGTAATCCTCTCCCCAATTCCCCTGTAGCACGCCACTGTCATCATTGCTGTTGATCTGAAAGGACAGACAGATGGGTGTCCACAGTGCTCAGGGGAAACCCAGACTGTTCTCAGACAGTGACAGGGAAGCCTTCCCTCCTTACCATGGCACTCACCACCCTGCAGACATACACCACGTCGTTTCTCTGAGAACAGTCTTTGGACGGGTTCTTTAAGAAGTACAGGCTCTTGTTCAGGATCTCAAAGCAGATATCTATGATGTCATCTTCAAACTTCCAAGGTGTGGTGGGGGAGAGAAGAGTGAAAAGGTCTGAGTTCTGAAACTTCAAGTCACTAGCACAGGCTTTTTTGTGAAAAAAAGTGGGGTGAAAATATACACAACAAAACATAACTCCAATTCAATACTTTCTACATGTATTCAGTGACACTGATTACATTCTTCAAGTTGTGCAACCATCCTTGCTATCCTTTTCCAAATTATTCCACCATCATTAACATAAACTCAATGTCCCCTAAGCACCCCCCTTTCTCCATCCCTCCCACCCCTGGTAACCACTAGTAATCTTTGGTTTCTATATATTTGCTTATGTGAGATGATACAGTATTAAGTGAGATCATACAGTATTTGCCCTTCTGCAACTGACTTACTACTTTCAGCATGATGTTTTTGAGGTTCATCCATGTTATAGTATGTATAGGGACTTCATTCTCTTTATGACTGAATAATATTCCACTCTGTGTGTGTGTGTGTGTGTGTGTATACCACATTATTGGGAATATATTAGATTCAGAATTCTGAAGACTAAACTGTCACTCTGGCTGAAAACACAAACAGAATTTAGAAAGATGAGAGATCCCTGTTGGCTGAAGAGGTCTGAGAAGGCTTCTGGAGCCAATGTGTTTTGAAGGACAGATTAGACAGGAAGAGATGAGGATGGGGCATTTATCTGAGATCTGTGAACACAGTGGGTAACAGAGAAAGGGGCTTAGATCTTCTCCTATCTGGAGGACTTGCAGGAGTAAGGAAAGACCAATGGGTAAGTATGGGCCCAGACATGCGAGGAGAAGAAAAAGAATGCAGAGAGCCTGGAAACCAAGTAAAGGAGATCAGAGCTGATGCTGTAAGCACTGGAGAAGCCCATGTAGGCCATGACATATGTTCACAACATATGTCACAACCATTCTGGCTGTCAAATGCACTGGTATTTGTCTCAATTTCAAAAAATTGCACAAATTGTTAGAGGCAAGAATGGGGAGAATATGATCTTTCTCAGCAAGGCTCCTTGTTTTGCTACCTCCTCACTCTCTTCCCTCTAAGTGTTTGTGCACAGAAAGCTGAGGTGGCAGAGGGTGGAAGAGAGAGACTGCACAGGCTGTGAGGAGCAGTTCAGAGTGAAAAAGTTGCCCAGAATCAAAGATCCCCCCACCATACAATGACTATACATTTGAATCTGTTCATTTTTTTCAGTGATGATCAAGTATCATGGTTTAAATTTTTCAGAAAAGTCGTTATCTATTGGAGCTGTATTCTGAAGTGTTACTGGATTAAACTGCATGGTATCTGCAATTTGGTTTAAAAAATTCCAGTGGTGAAATTAGGAAAGGGGTCAGTGCAGGAGATCCCACTCTATCAGTGGGAGAAAAATGCAGGAAAAAAACTCAAAATCATAAAAAAAAAAAAAAAAACAGGCTTACTGGTCTGATAGAGATGGGTGAACCCCACCCCCCACCCCAGACTATAGCCTCTAGTCATCCTTCAGGCCTGGAATTGAACTCACTCCAGTGGCTTCCAACCAAACAATAGACAGGCATATAAGGTAAACATTTTTATCAGGTAGATACACTGCTTAGAACGATGGATAATGAGAGATCAGAAAGGCAGTACTGGCACAGGGAGATAGCACAGAGGACAGGAATGTGTAAGAAAGAAGGACACAGGAAAAAGGTAACCACATGGAGAAAATGGGAAGACAGTTGTTATATTATGAGGATTATAATCAGTATCATGAAACAACATGTGTATGAACTTCTGTATGGACAATGAATTTGCTCAGTGAACTTTACCCAAATAACAATAAAAATTGGGGGAAAAAAATCCATTGGTGAGGTGGAGGGAATGAGGGCACAAAGACCAGAGTTGGCAAACATTTTCTGTAAAGGACCAGCTAGTAAGTATTTTAGGCTTTGCAGGCCATAGGTTCTCTGTCACAACTACTCAGGTCTGCTATTGTAGCATCAAAACAGTCACAGATAATACCTAAATGAAGGAACATAACTGTGTTCCAATAAAACATTATTTATGTACACAGAAATTTAAATTTTATATAATTTTCACATTCCACAAAATATTATTTTTAAATTCTTTCTCAACAATTTAAAAATGTGAAAACAATTTTTAGCTTGTGGGTCATGTAAAAACAGGTAGTGGGCCCATGAGCTGTCATTTGTAAACTGCAGGTATAGATGAAACAAGATTCACCATTAACTGATCTTACGGAAGGTAACAGATGGGAACATAGAGGCTTATTAGCGCAGCCTGTCTACTTTGATTGGGGTGCCTGGGTGATGCAAACTGTTAAGCGCTCGACTAGTAACTGAAGAGTTGGTGATTTGAACCCACCCAAAGGCTCTTTGGAGGGGTGGCCTGGCAACCTGCTTGTGAAAGTCACAGCCTTAAAAACTCCATGGAAGAATTCTACTTTGCACACATAGAGTCGCCATGAGTAGAATCAACTTAATGGCAACTGGTTTGTTCTTTTCCTACTTTTGATTGTGTTTTAAGTTTTCTATACGCAAACACAACGCACTGCCGTTGAGTCAGATCTGACTCATAGTCACCCCTCCTCGGGTTTCCGAGGCAGTATCACTATGGAAGTAGATTGCCCAACCTTCCTTCTGAGGAGTGGCTGGTGGGTTTGAACACAAGCCTCCTGATTAGTAGTCAAATACCTTAGGCACTATGCCACCAGAGCTATAATAAAATACTAAAAACTAAAGAAGAAAGACTTCTCCCCTTCCTTTTTTTCCCTCCCCACTGGTTGGGGAATTGGTCTAGCATCTTACACCTTGATCCTGGTAGTAGCCCTTCACGAGCTAACAGTTATGTAAGAGCCATCCTCAAGGAGTCCCCCCACCAAACCCAATTCCTGCTGACACTATTACCTGCCCATAGTTCCAAGGCCACATGGTGATGAATCTCTCATGACCCTTGTAAAAAAAGCCGTAGTCCATCATGATGTACTCCTGCAGCAGGACTTCACTTGGCAAGTAGACATCATCCTCTGAGTGGATAAGAAGTGCCCAAAACCCCAAACCAAAGCAGAGTAGTAAAATTAAAAACAATAACAAGTGCATCGTGCTAAAAGACAGGAGAAACAATGAGTTGCTTGAGTAGATGGCAACAGAAATTAAGACCAAACCCCTGTAAGAGTTTTTCTAGAGGCCATAATACAATCTATAAAAATAATGGTATTATTTCCTGATTATGAAAGTCACAGGCTTGTTGAAGAGATCTGGAAAATATGGATTGGCAGAAAGAAGGCAGTGACAGTAATCATTCCTCCCCAGACACGTACATTGTTAGATTTTCATGTATTCAGGTCACCTTCTCTTTCTATGCACATATATTTAATATAATTAGAATCATATTGATTAAGAAATCTATTTTACCTACACAATTAATGTCTTCCTCATGACCTTGAAAATTCTTCGTGAGCATGTGATATTATTTGAGTGAGCATGTGATATTATTTGAGTGAGCATGTGATATTATTTTGCATAGACAGACAGCAGTTTAGCTTCTGGGCTTTGTAGAAGAATGTCACAGCATTCTCAATGAGTCGGGTTAGCATTACAACCTATGAGCAAGTCTTACCTGCACTCCAAGGGTTAAAAAGCAAGATGAAAGTCCCCACTAGGTAACTCATGTTGTGACCCTGCCCCTGGGAGGTCTGGATCTTGAGCATGTAGGGGCCAATGACTGCATTGGCTGGTGTAAAGAGGGAGACTTGGAGTGAGTTCAGGTCAATGGTGAAGTCAGAAACCCTCCAGACATTCCCATGTTGGGCACTCTTGAGTAAGAAGGTGGCTCGGGTCCCCAGTAGCTCCAAGGGCTCTGGTCCTGTGTAGAAGAATGATCCTAAAGCTTAAAAACGTCTTTGTAGTGTGATTCGAGGGGGACTGGAAAGACCCCCACCTTCTCGCACCACTTGCTAAACCTTTCAGTTTAAGGCTTTTACTGCCACTAGGCAACTCTGAGCCCACTTAAGATTTCTGGGCCTCGGTTTTCTTATCTGTAAAATGGGGATTGTAATAGTACCCAACAGAAAGTTCATGTCTTAAAATTTAAATAAGATAATGTATATGAAGTTTTAACACAATTCTTGGTGTGTAATTAAAGATTGGCTGTTATTACTATGGAGTGCCTAAGTGTGCAAATGGTTAATGTGCTCACTGCTAACCGACAGGTTGGTAGCCCAACTCCACCTAAAGACCTCAGAAGAAACATTTGGCAATCTACTCTGAAAAATCAGCCATTGGAAGCCCTATGGAGCACAGTCCTACTGTGACACATGCCGTGAGTTAGAATTGACTCAATGGCACTGTTTTTTTTTTTTTTTTTTTGGTTATGATACTTTATCAGTTTGCTGAGATGGCTGTATCTTTCTTTAACAGTACTGAGAGAAACTCCACATGAGAGTCCTAGGGAGCTCCCAGGAGAAGAGAGGGGAAGGAGGCTCAGAAAAGAGGGCAGGGACCCTGCAGGTGACCTTTGCTAGCACTTCCATTCTGAGGGAGCCCAAAGGGCTTTGAGGCAGGGGCAAACTCACCAGTCTCAGCCATGAAGGTGATGTTGTCAGTCTGGGGCTGGAAGCTCCGGTTGAAGCTCAGGACGATGGTGAAGGCCTGGCCACGGCGTACGATGAGCCGTTTCAGGCCCATCTCCTGTGTGTGGTGCTCCTTGTTATTCTTGAGACTCTGCAGGTCGATGGACCTGAGCTCCAAGGCTGCCACTGGGGGAGATCAGGGGACAGGTCATGCCCAGCTGCAGCTCCCTGGGTTCAGGAGTCCCTTGACACTTCTCAGACTCTTCAGTGGCACTGGCCTCTGACTTGGGTAAAATTCCTTCCCAGCTCTTAGCCCTGCCCCCTGATATCACGACTCAGCGTCAGCGGACAGTGCAGGAGGTCCTGGCCCAGTTGTGCGAGCACTACAATCCTATCCTAGTGACCTCTGCATCTGAGCCCAGAGCCACAGTGCTCCCAAATTGTTGTTCTTGTTAGCTGCTGTCGTTGTGTTGGCCCCTGACTCATGGTGACCACGTGCTCAACATATCAAAATACTGCCTGGTGCTGCCTCATCCCCATGACTTCAGATTGGACCATTGGGATCCATCAGGTTTTCACTGGCTGATTTTTGGAAGCAGACTACCCGGCCTCTCTTCCTAGTCAGTCTTAGTCTGGAAGTCTGCTGAAATGTGTGTAGCATCATAGCAACATGCAAGCCTCCACTAATAGATCTGACACGTGGATCTGATTTGATTTGATTCCTGGCCAGTACTCAAGACCTAGAGGTCCCAGAAAGCAAAACGTTTCCAGATAACTGAAATGGAGAGCCACAGCATACTCATAACTTTTTCTGTTGAACATCTGTCTAAAAGTTACCCTATGATCCTGCTGATGTGATAATTAGCATATTAAACTTTGTATAAATTAAGTCAATGAGCTGACAGAAGACTGGAACCTCAGCAATAGGGTAAGTCCCTACTTTTGAATACTGTGGGTGGAGGTGAGGGGTTCAGGGCTACTACAGCTATTGCTTCTCAGCTGCGTTCCACATATACGGAACTTAAGCAAGTCACTTAATGTCTCCGTGTTCTCATCTGAAACATGGAGACAATAATAATCCTACCTCGTAGGGTTCGCGTGAGCATTAAGTGAGGATGCACACGTGAAATGCTTAGCATAGTGCTAGGGACAGAGTAAGCACTCAGCAGTTATTAGCTACTATTAGTAGTAGAGGAATCTCTGGGTGTTGCAAACAGTTAGAGCACTCAGCTGCTAACTGAAAGGTTGGCAGTTCAAGTCTACCCAGAGGTGCCTCAGACGAAAGGCTTGGTGATCTACTTCTGAAAACTCAGCCATTGAAAACTCTATGGAGCACAGTTCTACTCTCACCATGGGATCCCCATAAATCAGAGTAGATTCAACAACAACCGGAAAATTGGTAGTAGTAATAACGCAGCTTCAGATTGCATTTGCTTTGCTATTTTGCTGGCAATGTTTATATTACATTCACAGTCAACTAAATTCTATTAGAACTTTCCCCCAGGAGTACATCAATTTATCTCAGTGATTCTTAGTCAGGGCAATTTTAGCCCCCTATGGCAGTCCTAAGGTATTTGACTACTAAGCAGAAGGCTGGTGGTTCAAATTCACCAGCCACCTCTTGGAAAGAAGATTGGGCAATCTACTTCCATAGTGATACTGCCTTGGAAACCCAAAGAGAGGGGTTGCTATTAGTTGGATTCGACTCCATGGAAGTGAGTTTGGGGTGGTTTTTTTTTTTCTTGTTTAGGGGACATTTATCTATGTCTGGAGATGTTCTTTGGTCATCAACTTAGGGAGAGGACTGCTTCTGGTATCTCTAGTGAGTAGAGCAGCATCCTAGAGGAAAAAGTCACGTTTGCTCCCAGCCAGATTGTGTATCATTTGTGTTTTGAACTTCCACTTATGTTTTTTATGTTTTTTTCTAAATGAGTTCATTTTGAGTCCATCTTTCCTTCTTGTGTGGAACTTTTTGAATCCTAATCCTTTCACCCAAATGCTTTACCTCACCATCTGCAAAATTTGAACTGTCTTTCACACCTTAATTCAAGTCATTACCAAGATGGTTTTAAACTTTAGCGCTTAAGTCAGATCTCAGTGGTATCATCTGAACTATTTTCCAGGTTAACAGTGAACCATTAGGAAAAACTCTTGGAGGATATTGTTCAAGAAGCTGTGACTACATCTAATTCTTTAAATCATGAAGTTGGGTTAGGTGTCTTAAAGTTTCCTTTACACCCTAAACTCAATTTCAGTTTTCTTATTTGCACCTTTCCCACAAGTTTTTCAAACTTCTAACTAGAAGCAGAATGTCCATGACTGTCCCTTGATTCCCCTTCTAGTAATAAATAATCTCTCATAAAAGAAAAATTAAGATCATCCTGACTTGTTCTGAATAAACCTACTGGCTCCCACTGATCTCAGTATTCTTTCCTAAGTACTAACAATCAAAACCAGAAACCAAACCAAAATCACTGCCATTGAGTCAATTCTGACTTATAGTGACCCCATTGGGTTTCCAAGGTGATAAATCTTTACAGAAGTGAATTGCCTCGTCTCCCTTCCATGGAGTGGCTGGTGAGTTTGAACCGCTAACCTTCTGGTTAGCAGTCAAATACCTTAGGCACTATGCCACCATTTTTTGTTTTGTTCTGTTTTTTTTTTTTACTAAAAATTGGTCTGGTGTGTGTGTGTGTGTACATGTGTGTGTGCTGTTTTGGGGTGAAGTGCTCTGTAGATGTCTATGAGGTCTAGTTGGTTGATTGTATTGCTTAGTTCTTCTGCATATTTGTTGACTTTCTTTCTAGTTCTATCTCTCACTGAAAGTGGTGTATTAAAGTCTCCTACTGTTAATGTGGAGTCATCTATTCATCTTTTGAATTCTGCTAAATTCTGATTTATGTATTTTGGGGCTTTTTCATCGGGTGTGTAGAAATTTATTATGGTTATGTCCTCTTGTTCAATCAATCCTTTAATCATTATATAATGTCCTTCCTTGTGTCTTATGGTGGCTTTGTCTTAAAGTTCATTTTATCAGAAATTAATATTGCCACTCCTGCTCTTTTTTTTTAATCTTTTTGTTTTGTTTTAGAACATTATTTTTATTTTTTATTTTATTGTGCTTGGGAGGCAAATTTACAGAGCAGAATTTGGTTTACATTCAACAGTTCATGTACATTTGGTTTCACTCCCCACTTACCATCCCCAAACCTAACCCACTCTCCTCCTCTCCCTTCCCTGTGACTCCCCCATCCCTGTACCCTTCTTAGTTATGCACTCCTGTCCATCCAGCTTGCCCTCCATGTGAATGCTGCCCCTCTGGTGCCCCATGGCCAATTGTTCCAAAGGATGTATCTCTGTAGATTAGGTGGGTGCATTACCATGGATTGGGTATTCTGCATGTAAGTCTTACTACTGTTGGGCTGAGAGCCAGCCTTTGGGAGTGAGTCTTATCCCAGGCCCAAAGTGTATCCCAGGGCCTTAGTCTTGGGGACCCACCAGACTCCACCTGACCAGTAATTCTGGTCATTACCATGTTTTTGAATTTTGTTCCATGTTTTTCCTTCCACTCAATCCAGGATCTCCAGTTTTGATTCCTTCCTGAGTGCTTGGCATTTATAGCCAGGCATCATCTCGTTCTCCTGCTCTTTTTTAATTACCATTTGCTTGATATCTTTTCCCAACCTTTGATCTTTAGTCTATTTTTGTCTTTATGTCTAAGGTGAGTCTCTTATAGACAGCATACTGATGGCTCATGTTTTCTTACCCAGTCTGCAACTCTCTGTCTCTTGAATGGTGCATTTAATCCATTTACATTCAGTGTAATTATCGACAAGTATGCATTTATTGCTGTCATTTTGTTATGTGTTTTTTCATGGTGTTACTGATTCTTTGTTCCATATAATTTTCTGTGCTGAGCTCGTTTTGTTTATTTTTGTTATCATTTCCTTTGTTGCTATTGTTTTAGTATTTGCTAAGTGTTTGTGCCTCTCCTCTTTTTCATTTTGATGCAAAGGTTTATTATTTTTTCTTTGAGGTTACTTTGTGATTATAATTTTCTACCCAAGTTTAGAAAAGTCTGTTCTATCTTGCAGTTGTCTTGACTTCTTCACCATTTGGAAGATCTGTATCTACACTATTTAGTTTCTCTTTTTGGTTTGTAGTTGTCCTCATTTACCAATTGACATCTCTGGTTCCCTGTTTACAGTCTTGTAAGCTTATTTTACTTTGGATACTTCTATAACTAGGTTGATTTCTGGGTTATGTTGTCATGTGTGTTAATCATTGGCTGTTGTCTGCTGTTACTGGTTCTCTGTCCAAAAGACTCTCTTTAACATCTCTTGTAAGATTGGTCTGGTTTTAACAAATTCCTTTAATTTCTGCTTATCTGAAAATATCCTAATTTCACCATGATATTTGAGGGACAATTTTGCTGGGTATATAATTCTTGGTTGGGAATTTTTTTCTTTCAGGAATACACACACACACACATACATATACATATATATCTGGTAGCATAGTGCCTAAGGCACTTGACTGCTAACCAGAAGGCTCGTGGTTCAAACCCACCAGCCACTCCTTGGAAGAAGATGGGACAATCTAATTCCATAGTGATACTGCCTCAGAAACCCAAGGAGGGTTTGCTATGAGTCAGGTCCGACTCAATGGCACATAACAACAACGACAACATACATATATATCATCCCACTGTCTTCTCACCTGCATGATTTCTGCCAAGAAATCAGAGTTTAGTCTTATTGGTCACCCTTTGTAGGCAACTTTTTATTTTTCTTGTGGTGCTTTCAGGATTCTTGGTCTTTGGCTTTGGTAAGTTTAATCATGATATGTCTTGGTGATTTTCTCCTGTTTGGAGTTTGCTGAACTTCTTGAAAGGATATCTTCTCATCTTTCATCATATAAGGGAAATTCTCTTCAACAATTTTCTTTGTGGTTTTATTTGTCTCTTCCTGTTCTGGAATTCCAATTACATATAGATTATTCATCTTGACAGTATCCCACATGAATATTAAGCTTTCTTCATTTTGTTTTGATGTTTTTTCCTGATTGATCCCTTAACAAAGCAGTATTTGTCTTCAATCTCATTAATTCTGTCTTCCATTGATTAGATTCTACTCCTTTGCTCATTCAATGTGTTATCTATTTCTGAAATCTTAGTATTAATTGTCTGGATTTCTATTTATTGTTTTTGTGTCATTTCTAACTTTTCATTTATTTTGTCAGTTTGTTTTTGTATTGCTTTCCTAAAATGTTCTGGAGTTTTATCTGTGTTTTCCTTAATATTGTCAGTCTTTTCCTTGATCTGTCTCTCAATCTGTTGAAGGTACTTAAATTTAGTTCTTTTGAATTCTTTATCAGGAAGTTCCATGCTGCTTCTTTCTCAGGGATGTCTTCTGGGTCTATATCCTGCTCCCTTGTTTGTACTACTTTATCTTGCTTCTTTGTGTGGACTGGGATGGCCAGTTGTCTCTGAGACATTGTGATGTTGTTATATTTATATTTAATTGGTGTTTATATGTTGGTATGATTTGCCCAAGATTTTTTTTTCCCTTTTTTATTTTGTTTTGATATCTGTGTGAGCAGGGCACTGTGTTCCTCTGTTCGCTAGTTGGCAACACTTGGGCTCTCACCACCTGTCTCCTGCTGGGTGTGATAAGAGTGTGTGCCATATCTCTGTTAGCTATTCATAAAGAGCAGTTGAGGGTGAGTTGAGCTGGTATTGGCCACTGTCTGTCATTGGTCAGTTGGTGCAGAAGCAAGTGGTGGCCCTCATTTAGTGGGTGGGGCTTTTTAGCCATCAGCCTCCAGTGTGGTTGCCTGTGCTGTCCTCAGCAAGTGGAATAATCAGTCTGTTTAATCATCTATTCTACAATTTTAGCTCATACCTGGTCAAAGTCAGGCATGGATTATTGTCTACCTTCTAGCAAACAGTTAAGCATTCAACTACTAACCAAAAGTTTGACAGTTCAAGCCCACCCAGGGATGCCTTGGAATAAAGGCCTAGCAATCTGCTTCTGAAAGATCACAGCCTTGAAAACTTACAGAGCAGTTCTACTCTGATGCACTTGGGGTCACCATGAGTTGCAGTTAATTCAATGGCAACTGATTTGGTGTTTTTGGTTTTGGTTTTGTAGTCTCTGAAAGCTACTCCTTAGATCCTGTTGGAAACTAGTTGCAGCTCGAGTATTCTGAAAGGCCTGAAACTTTCATACCAACACCTACTGAACCTTCAGGGAAAGCCTCCTAACCCTATACACATACTTCCAATGGCCCTTCCACCTCAAAAGACATGTAGCCAAGCATGCATGAGTTCTTTTATCACCTGATTTTGGGCAGCCTTTTCCTGGCTGCTGCTCATGGTGAAAAGCCTACTTCTGAAGGGCAACCAACTTGATTTTTCCTTCACTGAGTATGATTCTTGGTTTGGGAAGGAAAGAGGAGGAAGAAAAAGAAGGAAAATGTTTTACTTTCCATGCCCACAGTTACAATGCAAAGAGAAGATTCATTCTTCATTGGAGATTCAAGTTTTCTATTTTGTTGCACTTAATAGAATTATGCATTTGGCTCACTGAGGTGGTTTTCATGTCAGGAAGATAGTGATTTCAGAGAAGAGAAGGGAGTGCCTTCAAGGAGCCAGAAAAGAGAGCCAAGAGGATCAGGAAGAGGTTCAACAAAGCAGGAAGTTAAGCCGAATCAATTAGTAAAAACATGTCAGCATGCACAAGGCTTTCTTGACTTGACCATAATCCTACCAGAGTTAATGACTTGAGTAAGAGGCTAAGTAAGCCCGACCACAGGACTCTTGGCACTTGTTTGACTAATATAAAGACGAGGATATAAAAGGATCAAAATATATCCTGATGTATTATCAGCCTTTTAAAAAAGGAGACATTAAAACAGCTGTCTATCCATGGTGAGTGCTGAGATGTGACACTCTTGTACCATGAGAGACCAAACATGAGACAGCCCTGATCTCATCTCCTCTGAAATAAATAAGTGAAAGGAAACATTAGAGAGAGAGAGAGAAAGAGAGAGATGCTCCATCTCTCCACTGGGGTCTCAGCTCAGAGATAACCACCACATGGGGACTTTCTCTGGCCACCAAATATAATGCCCCTAACTGTCCCCTATGATCATTTGCCACCACAACCAAAAACTATCTACCATCAAGTTGATTCCCACTCATGAAGACTCCATGTGTATCACAGTAGAACTGTGCTCCATGGGGTTTTCAATGGCTGATTTTTCAGAAGCAGATCACCAGGCCTTTCTTCTGAGGCACCTTTGTGTAGACTTGAACCTCCAGCCTTTCAGCAGCCGAGCTCATTAACCATTTACATTTTCTGCAGAGCATTTAATAGCATCCAAAACTAGCTCTACGGAAGCAGGGACTTTGGCTGCCTTCTCATACCTTGACACTGCTCCTGCCAGCCCCTGCCTGGATGAAACCAAGGTTCAAAACTGCATGTAAGTTTGGCTAATGTTTGCTGAATAGTTGATACATGCCAGTCACTCTTTGAAATATTTACATGCATGAAATCATTTACATTCTTATAATCACGATGTGATAGAGGTATTAGCATTCTTCCTGGGGTACAGGAAATGTGGGGAGGAGAGCTGGGATTCAAATCCAGGTAGGATAGTTCCAGAGCCTGCCCCCTTAATCTTCACAATCTTCTGCCTTCCATGGTAGGTGCTCATTAAGTTTGTTGAAAGGATATTTGTTGTCTGAAGTGCTAAGATATTAACTTGGCTGGAGGGTAATGCGGAAGTAGGGAAGGAGAAAGAGAAAGGTCTGTGAAGGCAGCAGGAGCCAGGATGAGAAGCATCTTGACAAAGGCCAACATGATGCTGTCTAATTCAGTAATAATGGGTATATCTATCCCTGTTGGAGGCTAAAATGTTACCCCTTTCTGGGACCAACTTATAAATACTGATTACAAAATAAAAGAAAGGCTTAAAATATAAATTCCTTTGGCCCACAAATTCCTCTTCTAGGAATCTTTTCTGAGAACAATCATCAATCACTTGTATACAAAAATGTGAAGATGAGGATGATCTTCAACCCAAACCAAACATTTTGTAAGAGGAGCTGGACATGTAAAATTTACCTCTCTCATCTGATGCAGCCAACAAAAAAAGATAACAGCAACAACAAAACAGAACAAAGAACATGAGGGAATTATGCATGAGATATTACAAAGTAAAATAAAAAGACTTACAAAGAGTATGTTACAGATAGCTTATCTTTAAGTGGTAAGATTATGGACAAATTTCCTTCTTCATTTTTCTGTGTTTTCCAAACTTTGGCTTTGAACATGTATTCCTTTTATATTAAAAGGAGCTGCAGTGGCTTAGTAGTAAAGGCATTCTGCTGCTAGCCAAAAGGATGGCAGTTTGAACCCACCAGCTGCTCCACAGGAGAAAGATGATTCAGTCTGCTTCCATAAAGATTTAGTCTTGGAAACCCTATGGAGCAGTTCTACTCTGTCCTACAAGGTCTCTATGAGTAGGAATCAACTTGATGGCAATGTGTTTTGTTTTTGGATTTTTTTTTTTTTCTTTTGTATTTAGGACAAAGTGTTAGTTTGATTAAAGGCAGTGAAGAGCTTTGCAGATTTGTGAACAGAGGTGTGTCATGATGAAAGCTTATTTTAGGATTAATCTGGCTGTGGTATGTAGCCCAGACCTGAGGGAAAAAAGACAAGAGTGGGAAGGGCAGTGAGAACTCTGTTGTAATATTCTAGACAAAAGCTAATAAGGACCAAAAAAAAAAAGGTGTTGGCAAGAGGATAGGAGGGACCACACTATCTGTGCAAAGCACAAGAGTCCCTGGGTACATGGAAAGCTAATTGAAATACCTTAGTTATTGTTGTTGCTGTTGTTATGTGCCGTCTAGTGGGATCCGACTCATAGTGACCCCTCCTTGGGTTTCCAAAGCGATATCACTATGGAAGTAGATTGCCCAACATTCCTTCCAAGGAGTGGTTGGTGGGTTTGAACTGCCAGCCTCTGGTTAGCAGTCAGGTGCCTTAGGCACTACGCTACCAAAGCTCCTTGAAATAGCTTTAGTACTTATTGAAATACCTTGATTTACAGGGATTCCTAAGACACCAGCTAGTTTAGATGGAAGCTAGTTTGGGGCAAGTTGAAGGAGTCCACTGCAAACCACAATGTTCTAGGTTAGAGGTGAAGGACTAGAAACTCCAGGCAGAGACGGCAAGGGATAAGTTATACCTAGCACAGCCAGCAGACAGTTGGCACCTGCCACCACATGTCAGATCAGCTCCTTCCCTTCTCCTTGTTCCCTGTCTTTGCACTCATTCCACCTTCTATGACACTAATTATTATTTTCAGTTTGGGACTTTTACAAATACTTATTTCTTTTTCATCACTTCCCTTTTAAAAGATGTGAAAACATTATTGTTTTGCTGTGTATATTTTGTACAACAACAACAAAATAAATTTTTTTAAGTAAAATCAACAAATCAAAGTGGAAGTGGAATTGCCTACTATTCTAGGGGGAAAAAAAGTCATATCTGCAATTCTATGAAGTATAACTTTCATGCTTGGTTGAGCCTTTGCTGTTTTTAAAAATAAACATTGCTAAGGCCAAGGAACCAGAAATAGACAAACATACACACACACATGAAATGTGAAAGGACATATCTGTGTGAAAGGTTATAAAGGTATTTCTATGTGATGAGATTAATGAGGTGTGTGTGGAAGAATCAAAATGTTTTATTACCTAAAGCCCAAATTCTTTACTCAAGCATTGAAAACGTTCCAGAGTGTGGTCCCAACACATCTATCCAATCTTACCTCCCAAGAGCCCATAAATCAACTCTACTTCACTCATACTGTGGCCTCCAATACATCATGCCCACCTCCACCACTGGATAGCCCTTCTCCTTCTCCCAATCCCTGTGCATCCCTACTAGACTCACCCTGCAAGCAAAACCCAGCACCCACCTTCTCTAGGAAATCCTTCCCAAGCATCTCAGAATATGAAGATATCTTAGCACTTATAACAATAGTTTATATCTAGCTAATATTTACTGAATATTATTAAGCTCTTGCCATTTTAAAAATAGGACTTTATATGCTCTATCACTTTCTAGCCCCACAACTATACCTGTGAGGTATAATCTCATGCTATAGATAAATGGACAGAGGATCAAGGAGGTTAAGAAACTGTCCCAGTGTCATCTACCTAGTAGGTGGGAAAACTGGCATTGGAACCTAGATAGTTAGACTCCAGAGCCTAGCTCTTAACCTCAGCACTGTAGTGCTGATCTGGGGAATTTCAAACTGTTTTTTTGTTTTGTTTTGTTTTTTGTTAATGATTATTGTGGGAGCTCTGGTAGCATAGTGCAAATCCACCAGCCACTCCTCGGAAGGAAGATGGGGCAATCTACTTCCATAGTGATACTGCCTCAGAAACCCAAGGAGGGGTCTTTATGAGTTGGGTCCAACTTGACAGCACATAACAACAACAACAACAGCAGCAACAATGAATATTGTGCTTTCCTCAAATGAAAATGTAACTAATGGGCCTAAAAGGAGTTACTCTAGGGAGCTTCCAAGGTTGAGAGCTGGCTGGTGGATTTGAACCAATGACCTTTCCATTAGCAGTTGAGTACTTAACCCTTGTGACACCAAGGCTCCTTCCATAAAGATTGCAGCCTAGGAAACCCTATGGGTCAGTTCTACTTTGTCCTATAGGATCACTACAAGTTGCAATCAACTCAACAGCACACTACAACACATGATTAACTATATTATTTGTTTATCTACACTCAGCGTTATGCTTGCAATTCAAATAGATGCTGACAGAAAAAATAAATAAATACAAAGGTCCCAGGGTTAGTTGAACAGGCTAAATCATTAGGTGTTTTGCAGCCTATGAAACAAATGATTAATATCCATAATATATAAAAGTTGCTCTAAATTTTTAGAAAGACATTTTCACTATAAACAGAAAAGAACAAACTAAAGCAATAATGACATCCCATTTTTGATCCATAGGAAAATATTTAAAATATTAACAACAACATATTTTGTTGAGGGTATATGGAAACAGACTGTCTCATATGCTGATAGTAGGAGTGTAAATTCATATAGCCTTTTAAGAAAATCAGTTCATATCTATCCAGATTTAAAATGGACATTGCCTGTGACCAAATACTTCTTCTGTCATATAAAAAAACATGTGTCTGGGACTACTGGTCTCTTATCACCCAGAGAAAGAAGAGTGAAGAAAATCCAAGATGTATGGAATCAATTAGTCCAAGGGACCAATGGACCGCAGAAACCTCAGCCTACATGATCTTGAGACCAGAAGAACTAAATGGTGCCCAACCAATGCCAATCACTCAGAAAAGGATTGAAATTGGAGATACTGGATAGAGTGGAAGAAAAAAGGTGGGACAAATTTCAAAAACATAAAAAGGACCAGGAATATTGGCCGGATAGAGAATGGTGAAACCCCCAAGACTATGACCTCAGGTTACACTTCAGGCCTCGAATTGGACTCACTCCAGTGGCTCAGCTCTCAGCCAAACAATAGGACTCTGAGCTGAACAACTACACCAGGGAGATGAAAGCCTTAGAACAGCCAACCACGGTATCAGAGGGCAGCGTTTGCATAGGGAGAAAACTAGACAGACAGAAATGCATAGGTAAGAAGGACAAGGGAAGGGGCAACCACACAGAGGATGTGGGAGAAGAGCTGTTACATTGTGGGGATTGTAATCAGTGTAGCAAAACAAAATGTATATGAACTGTTGAATGTAAAATGAATCTGCTTTGCAAAATTGCACCCAAATCACAATAAAAAGTTAAAAAAAATTGCCTACATATGCAAAGTTATATCAATAGGAACATTCATTGTAATATTATTTATAATAGCAAAATGTTAAAAACAGCTAAATGACCATCAATAAGGTATAGTAATAAATAAGTTAATAAATTTATTAAATAAATTATGCTTGTATATGCAGAATGGAAAACTATAGCCATTATAAATTTTTGCTAAAACAATATGCATAGACATGGCAAGATTTCCATGATAAATGATTAAGTTTAAAAAAAGCACATCATCAAATAATATGTTATATTATCTCATAGACTATAAAACAGTCTTATATAATCTTAAACAATCTGGTATAGTATTATTTGGAAGCAGTTAAACTAATTATTAACAGTGTTTTCCTTTAGCATAGGAATAGGATTAGGAGTATATGGACATGTAAAAGGGAACTCTTTTTTTATGCATTTTATTGAAATATAATTTATGTACAATGAAAAACACAAAACAAAAGTGACATAAGTCAATGTATTTTTTTTTTTTTTTTTTTTTGCAGTGTTCCCTCCCCTCCCCTCCAATTCCTGGTAACCAACAAAGAAAATTTCCTTCCATATATAAACTTTTTAAAGGGAAACTTTAAAACAAAAAATTCTAATGTACAAAATTTTACTTTTTACAAGTGTATATTATATATTACTTTTGTAATTTAAAAGCACTATTTTAAAAGATAATATAACATTTTTTGGTTTAATTTAGAATTTAGCACAAAAATACTCTGAATCTAGCACATAAACAAGCCTCTTGAGCCTTCTCTATTAAACTTTGGTTTGTATTTTAAAAATATATATGTAAATTTCTAATTTTCCATTGTTTCTAAGATATTTACTTTAGATCACTATTCTAAAAATACATGCTCTATGTTCAGTGTCATCTCCTTTTAGGCCTGTGTGTCTGCCAAGTTGGCCCAGCCTGTTGGGCTCTGTTCTTCTCACCTCCCAACAGAGGAGTAGCTCAGGTTCTGAGTGGACCAGGAAGAGAGAATTCCTCAGGAGAGAGCTGAGAGCCAGAGAAGCTGGACTGAAAGAAAAGTCTGAAATCTAAGAGGTAGTCCTCCCATAGCTCCAGGGTTAGCCTTAGAAATGGCCTCCAGGGTTTCAAAGGGCATCTGGTGGCAGGGAAAGCTCCTTGTGGCCACCACAGAATTCCCTTGGCTGTTCTAGCCATGAGATTGTATTGTCCACAACTTTAGGAAAGAACATGAATGATATTATGATTTGTGTTCCAAGGTCAGAAGGAAGGAAGGGAAATGGGAGGTAGGAAGCCAGATTACATAATGAACTATCAATAATCAATTTTGGCACCCCTTTCTCTTCTGTTCATTCCCCTGCCCCCTCGAAACTTCTCCCCTCTCTTGGCTTAGCACCTCAGAAAAGTTAAATCAATTTCCCAGTACTCACCCTGATCCATTTTCCTCCCTCAACTGTTGGCCAGGGCCCTTCAACTAATCAGCATCAGGACTGTAGACCTAATTGCCTGAGCATTTACAGTCATCCTATTAGAACCGTCCATGCTTGAGTCAGGCGAGGCTGCCACTTCCTCCTCCTCCTAGTGCTCCTCCTTAAGTTTCCCGTTGTTCCGGGTACATCTTGGCTTAGGGAAAGGAAGCTCCTGCCTAAAGCCTTTTTTTAAAAATTGCTGAGGGATTTGTTTCTGTGGCCTCCTTTTTAACCTGAGAAGACTTCCGAGAGATGTGAAATGTGAAGCTTGATTTGGATCTGTCCCTTTGGGCCATTGTCACTTCAAAGCTTGGGACCTCACTCAAAACTCAGTCTGGTGTCAGGCATTGCCCAACAGTGTCAATGTTGAGATGGAGGATGAATAAGGAACAGAGCTTCCCTCAGGAATGGCAGAGAGAAAAAATCATGAAAAGGGGTTTGTACAACCCATTAAGTCCTGGAGATCTTTGCACTGAGAAGAAAAATGAGGCACATTGAAATGAAAGATTATTATGCTGTTGACTAAAAATGCAGCTAATGGAGTTTCCAATGACAAGTGAAAGTGTCAATGACTAAATGTTCACTTGGGGAAAAAAGGACACAAAAACTGTGCAATTCACATCAACTGTGTAAAAAATGTCATTTACACAGATAGACTTGTTTTTAAAAGACAGAAGTGGTTTTCTGAGAGTAGTGAGATTGTGAGCAGTTGTAATTTCCTTTCCTTATACTTTTCTGCATTTAAAAAAAAAGGTTTCCACAAAGGGGTTGTAAAATGTTTTTAACCAGGAGAGGAAAAAGGGGATTGGAAGAAGATCATGGCTGGAGATCAGGACATGTGTTTACCAAATGCACAGATTACAAAGAGAAGAAGAAGAAGTGTCCAATCAGCACTGGAGGAAGAGTTTAGTTTGGTAAAAGAATATGTGCTGCAGAGAAAACATGAAGCTATTTACATGTTTACTGATCATTGGCAAAGGTACGTAAGGGTGCCTAATTCCTTGGGTTAATCTGTGTGATTCATCGCAATTTCCCACACCTACTGTAGCTAAAGTTTTCTATCACATCCTTGCCTGTTTTAATTAGGTGAGTTTCTTTGGGAAATCGTCCCAGTCTAGGCATTAAACTTGTTCATTATTAAGTGTCTGTTGATCACCACCCCCACCCCCCAGGAGCTCTGGTAGCATAGTGCCTAAGGCACTTGACTGCTCACCAGAAGGCTGGCGGTTCAAACCCACCAGCCACTCCTCGGAAGGACGGTTGGACAATCCTACTTCCGTAGTGATACTGCCTCGGAAACCCAAGGAGTCGCTATGAGTCGAGGCCGACTCGACGGCAAACAACAACCGTTGATCACCCTAGGGTTTTTATTTTTTCAAAGTTACTATACTTTTAATTAGAAAAAAAAAAAAAACACTTTGGTCATGAGTGCAAGAATCACTTGTAGTAAAAATATGTACTTTGAGGAAAGCAGAATTTTAATAAAACTTGTAATTCATATTAAAGATATTTTGAACATAAGTATTTTTAAAATAGTGGAGAAGGATGTACATTCTGGTGAATTTCCTTCCTTTTTTTTTTTTTTTTTTGTCTTGAACAGGCAGAGTTTTCCACAGTTGTGAACATATTGCATCTTGAAGACAGGATTTTTTTTTTTTTTATGAGAATTTCCATATAATAGAATTTAAACACTAAAATTATAGTTTAATGATATAATGACGTTGCCTTGTGAAAATAAGCTTTCGCATTTCAAATGTGATTTATTGGTTTATACCAACCCTTCCATTTTTATTTTGAGGCTTAGATAGGAAAAAGCAGCCCTGGTAGTGTAATAGTTAAGCATTTGGCTGCTAACTGAAAAGTCAGCGGTTCCAACCCACCAGCTGCTCCATGGGAGAAAGATGTAGCAGTTTGCTCCCATAAAGATTATCGCCATATGGGGCAGTTCTACTCTGTTTTATAGGGTCATTGCGAATTGGAATCAACTCAATGGTACATGATAACAGCAACAGATGAAAAGATAGGGTTCTTCTCATCAAAATAATAATAATAACCACAATATTATTATTCAGGTTTACAGAAAACCAAAAAAACCAAACTCACTGCCCTTCAGTTGGATCCGACACATAGCAACTCCTCCTTGGGTTTCCGAGGTGGTATCACTACAGAAGTAGATTGCCCACCAGATGGCGTAGTCCCTAAGGCATATGACTGCTAACCAGAAGGTTGGTGGTTCAAACCCATCAGCCACTCAGCAGAAGGAAGACTGGACAGTCTACTTCTGTAAAGATTTACCGCCTCAGAAACCCAAAGGGGGTTGCTATGAATCAGAATCTACTCGATGGCAGTGAGGGTTTTTTTTTTTTTTTTAAGTGTTCCACTGTAAGATTGACTGTCCCAATTTTTACTACTACTTTCATTCCTTCCTTCCTTGATTCATTCTTTATGTATTGGATACAATTGTAATGTTGAAGGCACCGTATTAGAAGTTTTGAGGCACACAAAGGTAAGAGTTAATCTTTAGCCCCAAGGATCTTAGAATCTATTGGAGATAAAACACACACAAATATCCTCTACAAAGGAACCTGCTATGAGCAGTAAACTCAAAATGGTGGATTTAGAGAGAAAGATGGTATGAGAAAGACATCCCACTGAAGGCACAGTATGAGCAAATCAGGGGAAGGGAAGGCCTTCTGAAACTGGTACAAGGAGTGGGTTTGCCAGCAGCAATCAGAACTCACTTTATAAAACAATTGTTTTCAATAGAGGAAAAAAACGGGCTGAAAGCTTAAGAGTTTTAGACTTGCAAAACCAAGGCTGTTTTTCCTGCAGTGCTTTATATATTAAGAGTTTTAAGCAATAAATGATTAGCTTGAAAACGTAGGCATCCTTGATCAAGTTGAGCTTTTGATTACTCCTAGCTTTTTTTGGATCTCCATCCTACATTTAGGAGCTCTGTGGCATAGTGCCTAAGGCATTTGACTGCTGACTAGAAGGCTGAAGGTTCAAACCCACCAGCCACTCCTCGGAAGGAAGGTTGCGTAATCTACTTCCATAGTGATGCCACCTGGGAAATCCACGGAGGGGTTGCTAGGAGTCGGATCCGACTTGATGGTAGTGAGTTTGATATATATCTATGTTGATAATAGGTCTGCTAGATTAATCTGCTAGATTTGTCTTACGACACGACAACGTGCTTTCCAAGGACCTTTAACTCCAAAATAAAGACAGACACTCTATAATCCTGTCCTGGGCCCCATACCCTTATATGTATCTGTCTACTGGTTTCTCCACTTGAAGATCCTGCAGTCACTTCAAATGCAACATATTCAAAATTATACTCATTAACTCCACTCAACCCCCAAATTCATTGTATTTCTTACTTATCCTTGTAAATATTATTATAAAACTTTATTAGTTTTTTGGAACCTACTAGGAGCTCTGGTGGCATAGTACCTAAGGCATTTGACAGCTAACCAGAAGGCTGGCGTTTCAAACCCATCAGCTGCTCCTCGGAAGAAAGACTGGGCAATCTATTTCCATAGTGATACTGCCTCGGAAACCCAAGGAGGGGTCGCTATGAGTCAGGCCTGACTCGATGGCAAACAACAACAACTGCCTCGGAAACCCAAGAAGGTGTCGCTGAGTTGGATATGACTCGACGGTAGTGAGTTTGGTTTTTTTTAATTTGTTTGTTTGTTTTGAGATAGGTAAGCAAATGGACAGAACACAGATTCTTGAATTAGAGATGCTAGTTAGGGACCTTCCTCTGCCCTGGCTGAGCCTTAATACTTACTTGATCTTAAACAAGTAACCAATGCCCAGCCACTTTCCTTGTGCACAAAATGAGACCAATAGCAATGCCTGCTTCATGAGTTGCTTTGAGAATCAAATAGATAATAGTCATGAAAGTGTGTATAAGTCTTAAAGTGCTATATAAACACTAGCCGCTTTTTTAATTTTAATTTTGTAATTTTGGTACATAGTTGATGATTTTCAATGGTAAGCTTTATGATCCTTCAGAATGTAAGATTCATGTTGAGTGAAAGAATTTGTGTCAAGACTTGCACTAAAAAGCTGCCCAGAGAGATACTCTTTATCATGGATAATATATCACAGTCCAGAGTCTAGCCTCAGTCTGTCTCATCAGTGCTCCTGGCTTGATCATTCATGGGGGACTGAAGACGTCATTATCCAACCTAAACAAGCCCTGCTTCAAAATCACAAAAGGTTTTCATTGCTCCAGAGTCCAAAATCTTAACATGGTCCATGGTTCTGCCACTTTGTTTTACTTTGACCTTATTTCTAGCCACGTATCACACAATTCCCCCTCTCCCTCTCTTGCTGATTTTTTGTTGGTTTGTCCAATTCCTAAATCCAAATCTTCTCCCAAGATACCCCCTTCCCTGGCCACTCTTTCAACGCTCTTTTTAGATCTCAGTTGAAATGTCACTTCCTTATGGAAGCTTTGACTAACTAGTTTAAATCTTCATATTTGATCTCTTGGAGCACTGCAATTCTCCTTTACTGCACTTATCACAGGTTAATTAAATAGTCATTTGCACATTTTGTTTGTCTTCCCCAGTAGACTGTCTGTCTTCTATGTGTCATTCAGATGACCCCACTTGAATAGGCTTCATTCACAAGATAGAGTCCCATTTTCTATGATATCCAATTACAACAATTCCAATCCTCACCTATGAAACTATCTGGAAGTCAAGTATTTCCCAGGATCCCCTCCCCAGAAATCTTAGAGAATTCCCAGAGTTGCTTACTTTTGTCCACAAATCGGTTCTGCTCTCTCTCACTAGCTTGGAAAATAGGAACTCACTCTTTAAGGATTAGTCGACTGGCTCTGCCAGGCCAGATGTTCTCCTCTAAATCCATGAGCCTGGAAGGACAGAGCAGGCATTCAGTTTTATAGCCAGGAGGGTGGAGCAGGAGAGGTTAAAGAAATCAGTCACACCCTGTGCCTGGGATCAGCTTCTGAGCCCCTACTGTTGAGTCTTGACTTCCAGTCAATCCCTTTATTTCTAGAAGGCTCCTTAACCCCTCAGAAATGATGGAAGAGGAATGATGAAGGAGTTCTGTCCACCTTATCTATCTAAAACCTGAGGTAGAGGATAATG
This sequence comes from Orycteropus afer afer, assembly GCF_000298275.1. Taxonomy (NCBI): domain Eukaryota; kingdom Metazoa; phylum Chordata; class Mammalia; order Tubulidentata; family Orycteropodidae; genus Orycteropus; species Orycteropus afer. The sequence goes on along the minus strand of NW_006921613.1, from coordinate 17,325,978 downwards.
CCTAAATCTGCTACCAACAAACTCATGAGCTTGTCTGGTCAAAAATATTTTCACTTCTTCTTCTTCTTCTTTTTTTAATGTTAATTCCATTAGTTAGGCTACAATCAAACTTTGTTCTTTTTTCAGGCTGCACATAAGTTAAGCTCCTTCACTTCCTCCCATCCCCGCCACCACCATGCAGGCCATTATCACTGCTCCTGGACCACTGCTATAGTTTTCTAACTGCTGTCACATTGCTGCATTTTGACCTCACACTGTGCATTTGCCATACAACAGCTAGGGAGATCTTTGAAAAAGGTAAATAAAGATCATCATATCAATCCCCTGCTACAACTCTTCCATGTCTTCTTATTCCTCTTAGGATGACATCCAAAAGATATACTGCAATCCCCAAAGCCCTCCATGTTTTCTCTCTGCCACAGCAATTTATTCATCCAACAAACATTTGTTAAGCATCTGTAAATGCCAGGTGCTGGGGATACAGCAGCAAACAAGACTGGCAAGGTCTCAGACCTCATGGAAGGTACATTTTAGTGGGGAAGACAGTCAACTAACAAGTAACTGGATAAACAACACACAAGATATGCTCAGATGGGGATAACTGCTCTGAAGGAAAACAAACAAACAACAACAACGAAAAAAACAACAACAAGGGGATGAGAGAGAGAATACTTGGGTGGGAGGGAGGGATAGGGTGCTACTTTAGATTGGGTAATCCAGAAAGTCTCTCTAGAGTGATTATATTGATCTAAGTAACAAGAAAAGTTACTTCTAAAGTTCTATTGACTTCTAAAATTTATCTAAGTGACAGGCTATTGAGCTAAGTGACAAAAAAAATAAATAACCAGTCATTTGAAAATGGGGGAGGGGAAACAGTAAGTTTAAAGGCACTAGGGCAGAAAGGGGGTTGACCTATTGGATAAAAGGAGTGGCCAGTGTGATAGGAGTGAGGTTGAGGGGCTCAGAAAAAGAGGCAGGAGACAGATTGCATGGGCCTTGTAAGCTATGGTTAGGAGTTTTGGATTTCTCTGAGTTCTCCCAATTCCTTAAAACCAGGTACCATCGAGTCGAGGTGAGTCAGAATAGAACTGTGCTCCGTAGAGTTTTCAATAGCTGATTTTTTGGAAACAGATCACCAGGACTTTCTTCTGAGGCACAGGCACACCTATTTTCTTCCTGCCCAAAGCCTTCTCATATGCCTCTGCCTGGAATATTTTCCCCTTTTTCTGTTCTCCTAGCTAACTACTCCTTTTTTCAGGACTCTCACTTAAACATCACATTCTTCTGGAAGACTTCCTTCATCAATGTCCCATAGCATACATTCATTTCATTCATTCATTCCACAAATATTCATTGAGTGCTTGCCTTATCTCTAGAGATCCTCACTGATTGGGACAAACTTTGGGCAAAATCATTAAGGTGAGGTGTGGCTGTTCTTTAGCCCTGGCTAATGAAACCCTACACCTACGCAAAGGGCCAGCCAGGAAATTAAGGATAGCTACATAGCTAAGTCATTATTTCAACACTTTCACCAGAAACCTTGAATGGGAGATGGCTTCAATTACTGGGATGTACTTGTTTGGGGTCAGGTAAAAGCTTCACAAGTTTTACAGACATCTTGGTCTCCTCCTGAACGCTATCATCTTCCACAACCCCTCATAATCCCCCATAAATAACTACAGATAAATGGATCAAATGGAGTTCCTATGGTGGCAAAAAGTCAGGATTTTCATCAGAGAGAGGGGAGGGGGAAGCCCAATTTCCTTGCAAGCACAACATCCTGAAAGAGAGCATCTGGAAAGTGATTAAGATTGAGATACGGGTGTCCTGTGGTTTCAGCAACACCTCAGTGCTGAGGCAGGTGAGGTGCCAAGAGTAACCATTAAGCAGGTTCTGAGGTTCAAGCAGTAGCTGTTTCTGCTGAGTCCTAGGCAGAGATTGACCCATAGTTCCTTGAAAATGTGGCCTCAAGAAGGGGTAAAGAAGATGCCTCCCAGATGAGTCTTGTATCAGGATGGACATAATTTCCTCCATCTGGGTAGTCTTTCCCAGGATCTGAAAGTTAGCATACAACTACTCACTTTTGACCTCGAGGAAATGAGGTTATAGATAGGAAACAAGGAGATAAAAGGAGTATTATTTCTTAGGCACTTGATAGAGCAGCAGCAGTATTTTTTGTTTGCTTCTAGGTTAACTTGAATCCCAGTACTAGTCCCAAAACTTCACCATCTCAGTGAGTTTTCAAGTCATCCAGACTGGGAACCTGGGGCAGCTACCTGTACTACACCTTTCTCCAGAAGTACTGCATATTTCTATCATGGTTGTGTGCTTAGTTGGTTTTTCTGGACTCAAGGACAATGGTTCCCCTTGATGGCTTGTGTTCCGCTGCTGTGACAGAAACCAGCTATAGCAGTGCCTTGGTTATTTGACTTCACTGTGGCATGAAATCATGGGCCTATAAAAGGAATAGAGGCAATAAAGGGTTATGTAATGTTTAGTTCTCAAAGTCAACAGAAATGGGTTTCAGGTTGAGGAGTTGACAATGCAGAGAAGGTAGTTTTGGCATTTCAGTGGCAGGGTCAACGCTGCCTGTATGGCCAGTCTTACGAGCAGCACCTCTCAGGCGAATTTCCTTCAATTGCTGGCTTGACTATTCCAGTTTGGATTTATAAAATGTCCAAGGCGTTTTGTGGTGATGGTTGCTCTTTCTTTTTCTTTCTCTCTCTCTTTTTTTTTATGATTTGGGTGAAAGTTTACAGAGCAAATTCACTTTCCACGCAGCAGTTTACATACACTTTGTCTCATGACATTGACTACAATTTACCCCAATGCAACAGCTCCCCTCCCACTTCCTCCTGATAGTTACCTCTTCCCTGTGTCCATCCCTCTATGCACTCCTGCCTCCTGATCTGTCTCCCTGTGCACAAACAGCCCTTCTTTCTCCCATGATTATTCTCTCCAAGGAGTGTATCTAGCTCAGGTAAATGTTCAACTCATATGCCTGTCTTTTGTTTGTCTGGAAGCCACAGGTATGGGTTCAATTCCAGACCTGAAGGGCAGCTGGGGGCCACAGTCTCAGTGGTTCCACCAGGCTCTATCAGACCAGCAAACCTGGTCCCCCCCCCCCTTTTTTTTTCAAATGATTTTGAGTTCTACATTGTTCTCCCTCTCTATCCAGGATCTCCTACATAGATCCCCCTTTGAGTGGTTGACAGTGGTAGCCGGGCACCATCTAGTTCTTCTGGTCTCATAGTGGTATAGGCTGAGGATCACATGGTGTACCAGTCACTAGGACTAATTGTTTCCATGAATTTTTGGTTTTCTTCATTCTTCTTTGCTCTGGACGAGGAGAGACCCATTGTTGCATCTGGATGGCTGCTTGCAAGCTTTTAAGATCCCAGTCGCTACTCGCCAAAGTAGGAGGTGGAATAATGTTTTGTGTAGTAGGTTATGCCAATTGAGCTTGATGTCCCCTGCAACTACGGTCCCAAGCCCACAGGTTCAACTACTCAATCCCTCTGGGTAGCTGGATGTGACCAAGAAGTGACTACAACCTTGTCCCTTGTTAGCTCTACTATGTACCTGGAAATTCTTACAAAACATACAAATACACTTGTAGAACTATTGTCTGCCAGCCCTATACATGGTCTTGGGTACACTCCCTGCTGCATGTTATGTGTTACTGTGCTGTTATGTGCCGTCAAGTCGGACTCGACTCATAGCGACCCCTCCTTGGGTTTCCGAGGCAGTATTGCTACAGAATACTTTGCCCAACCTTCCTTCCGAGGAGTGGCTGGTGGGTTTGAACCTCCAGCCTTCTGGTGAGCAGTCAAGTGCATTAGGCACTATGCTACCAGAGCTCCCCGCTGCATAGACATACCTAATAGTTCAGCCTGTTTACCCATCTATTCATCCATATATCCATGTTTCCCTTCACTGACAACACAGTACTATATGTGCAAAAGGATTCATCTTTGTTGTCTGCACCTCCCATGTACCTCTCTATGTCTTCCTCTTCCTCAATGCCACCATATTGATCACTCACATTTGGTACACTGCCCTTCTCTTCACCCAAATCAATACTTACCTCTACCTATCTCATCAGCCACTCCTCGGAAGGAAGGTTGGGCAATCCTACTTCCGTAGTGATACTGCCTCGGAAACCCAAGGAGGGGTCGCTATGAGTCGGGGCTGACTCGACGGCACATAACAACAACAACAACAACCTGTCTAACTGTGTTCCCTTCCCTCCCTTCCTACCCCTGGTAACCAACAAAGAAAATTTCCTTCCATATATAAAACTTTCCTTGACTTTTACAATAACAGACTAATACAATATTTGTCCTTCTGTGATTGACTTATTTAACTCAGCATAATGTCCTCCAAGTTTATCCACATTATGCGGTGTTTTGCAGATTCTATTTTATTCTTTAGGTTTGCATAGTAGTCCATTGTGTGCATGTACCATAGTTTGGTTATCCATTCCTCAGCTGATGGATAACCAAACTATAGTACATACACCTACGTTGTTTCCATCTTTTTGCTATTGTAAATAGTGCTGTGTGATGAACATGGGTATGCATGTTTGTTCTTGTCATGGCTCTCACTTCTTTAGGATATACACCTAGTAATGGAATGGCTAAGTCAAATGGTATTTCTAATTCTAGCTTTTTAAGGAATCACCATACTGCTTTCCATAGTGGTTGTACAATTTTACAGTCCCACCAGCAGTGAATGAGAGTCCCAATCTCTATTCATGTCTTCTGCCCATTTTTTAATCGCATTATTGTCTTTTTGTTATTGAGGTGTTGGAGTTTTCTATAAAGTCTAGAGATAAGTCCTTTGTCAGATATGTCATTACCAAATATTTTTCTCAATCTATAGGTTCTCTTTTGGAAAAGTCTTTGGAAGCACATAAAAATTTAATTTTTAGAAGGTCCTATTCATCTAGTTTCTCTTCTGTTTGTGCATTTTGGGTTATGCTTGTTAGTCTATTTATACCATGTATTGTTGTTGTTGTTGTTATGTTGTTTTGTTGTTATGTGCCATCGAGTTGGACCCGACTCATAGTGACCCCTCCTTGGGTTGCCAAGGTGGTATCACTATGGAAGTAGATTGCCCAACCTTCCTTCCGAGGATTGGCTGGTGGGTTTGAACCGCCAACCTTCTGGTTAGCTGTCAAGTGCCTTTAGGTACTATGCTACCAGAGATTTGCCCCTAGTTTTTCCTTGAGGAACTTTATAGTTTTAGGTTTGACATTTAAGTCTTTTATCCATCTGGACTTAGTTTTTGTGTATGGCATGAGGTACAAATCTTGTTTCATTTTTTTGCAAATGGATATCCAGTTTTGCCAGCATCATTTATTAAACAAACATTCTCTTCCCCATTTAATGGATTTTGGCCCTTTGTCAAAGATCAGCTGACCATAGGTCAATGGATATATTTCTGGGTTCTCAATTCTATTATTCCATTAGTCTATGTGTCTGTCATTGTACCAATACCTGGCAGTTCTGACTACTATAGCTATATAGGTTTTGAGATCCGGCAGTGTGAGATCTCCTATTTTGTTCTTCTTCTTCAATAGTGCTTTGCTTATCTGGGGTCTCTTTCCCTTCCATATAAAATTAGTGATTGGTTTTTCCATATCCTTAAAAAATGTTGATGGTATCTGGTTTGGTATTGCATTGAATGTATAAATTGCTTTGGGTAGAACTGACATTTTCACAATGTTCAATCTTCCTATCCATGAGCATGGTATGTCCTTTCATTTATGTAGATGTCTTATGGTTTCTTGAAGTAGTTTTTTTATAGTTTTCTTTGTAGAGGTCTTTTGTGTCCCTGGTAAGATTTATTCCCAAGTATTTTACTTTTTTCGTAGTTATTGTAAATTGTATTGATTTCCTTATTTTTTTTTTCAAGGTTGTGGTTGTTCTTACAAGGCAGATTAGTGCAGTGGTTTTGAATTCAGTCCAAGCCTCAGAGCTATCTTGAAGCTAGATTACTATAGGATTCTCAAACCTGAGTTTGAATTCTGTCTCTACTATTACCCTGTCCCACAAACAAATTACATCTTTCCTCTAAGTTTCAGTTTCCTTGTCATTAAAGGGGATGTGATTATAACACTTCTTTATAGCGTTGTGAGGATTACAGGAGATAATGAATGAAAGCTCTTGGCCCAGCTCTAGGCAAAATCAGCTCTCAATAAAGAGAAGTGATTATAAGTATTTAAAAATCTAAGTTTGCATCTTAGGGGGTTATTTGCCAGATTTAAAGACTGTAGTCACTACTCACCAAAGGATGTTGAACAATGTTTTTGTGCAGTATGCCAATTAATTTTGATATTCCTGGTAACCATGATCCTGAGTCCACTGGCCTGGCAACTTACTCCCTTAAGGTGCTTGACTGTGGCTAAGAAGTTATAACTTCGCTCCCTGTTAGCTCTATTATATATTTGGGCATTCTTATAGCACATACAAATATGTATGTAGAAATAGCATGTCAAATTTATATATGGTCATGGGTATATTCCCTTTTGACTATGCATGCCTGATCATTTTGCTTGTCTACCAATGTATCCACCTGTAGATTAATGTTTGTTATTACTAATACTGCAGTATTGTGTATGTATAAGTATTTACCTTTGTTGTCTATACCTCTTGTGCACCTCTGTGTCTTCATTTTCCTTAATGCTATTGTGCTGGTCCCTTGCTTTTGGTATATTGCCTTTCCGTTCACCCAAATCAATACTTTTCTCTTACCTAGCTAGCAATTTTCCCTCCTCTCCCCTCCCATCCTTGGTAACCAACAAAGAAAGTTTCCTTCCATGTGTAAACTTTTCCTTGACTTTTTACAATAGTGGACTCATAGAATATTTATCCTGAGAGGCAACAATTGGTCTCTCCTTGTCCAGAGCAAAGAAGAGTGAAGTAAACCAAAGACTGATGGAAACAATTAGTCCAAGGGACTAGTGGATCATGGGAACTTTAGCCTACATGATCCTGGGACAAGAAGAACTAGATGGTGCCCAGCTACCATAGCCAACCACTCAAAAAGGGATCCAAATCAGAGATCCTGGATGGAATGAGAGACAAATGTGGAACAAAACTCAAAATCATGAAAAAAGACCAGGCTTACTGGTTTGATAGAGACTGGTGAAACCCCTGAGACTATGGCCCCTCATCACCCTTCAGGCCTGGAATTGAACTCACTCCCGTGGCTTAATTTCCAGCCAAATGACAGAGAGGCCTATGTTGTTGTTGTTGTTATGTGTTGTCGAGTCGGACCCAACTCACAGCGACTCCTCCTTGGGTTTCCGAGGTGGTATCACTATGGAGAAAGCTTGGGATGACAGGAATGCATAGGAAAGAAGGACAAAAGGAAAAGGTAACCACAGGGAGGAAGTGGGAAGAGAGCTGTTACATTGTGGGGATTGCAATTAATGTCATGAAACAAAATGTGTGTGAACTATGAATGGAAAATGAATATGCTCTGTGAACTTTCACCCAAATCACAAGGGAAAAAAAAAAAATCATGTATTTGCTCATGTAGGGCCCTTTTCTTTGCTCAGTCTTCTATTTTTGCTGAAGAGGCTCCTGGCTAGGACTACAAAGGTTGACCTTTAGGTAACACACTTCATTACCCATCATTCATTCCATTTCTGAGTAGTTCACCTACTCTTCTAAGGTGATAGTGATCACCTCAGCAAATGACTCAGGTTTTTGGTAATAAAGAAGGAAGGATATCTTACTAGATATAGTAAATACAGAAGGATGAAGGTGTTTGTTGAGTAGCCACAAGGCTAGGTCCGCATCTGGAAATAACCAATCCTCACAAAGAATTTACGTTACCATGAAAGTTTTCTGCTGAGAATAATGATGATAAGTTATACTCTTCTCTAGATTTCTAAATTTACCTGTCACCTGACTGAGTGAATGACTCTGATTAGTAGAAAATATGTTACTTTTATTATTATTATTATTATTTTATCATAGTATAAATGCAACAGAGGGAATTAAAGATAACAAAAATAGTGTACATCTTTAAATTGGAAGATTGACTTTGCAATCTCCTCCCTGATAAATAAGGGCTTAAATTTACAGATTGGACCCAAAAACCTCACTTGTGTGCCATCAAATATCATCTTAGCTTTTAGGAAATTTATTTGTGCAACCCATGTTGACTTAACTCAGTGTATCCCAAATAAAGTTATTTCCATCCTTAAACTATCACTCCTTCCCAAATACTCATTTCTGCCAATGTTACAATTTTCTAGTCTCCAAAACAGGGCTGCCAACTGGTTCATTCCAGTTCTACTCCCTGCTGAGAATCTAACACAGGTGATTCTTATGTATACATAAGAATCTATAAGATCTGTAAGAATCACCTGGGGATCTTGTTCAAATGTAGATTCTCATTCACTATATCTGGGGTAGAAATGTAAATTCTCAGCAGAGTCAATCCAGAATGAACTGGTTCAAAGCCTTGCTCCAAAAAAATAAAAAGAAAATCTTGGTGTGATCTTTAGTTCTTCTAGCTCCTTTCCCCTTTGGCCAGCAGCCCCTTCCTTGGTTCTGTTGCTGCATTATGGCCAGGCAGGCTGGGTTCTATCATAAGACCTCCTGGGTTTGATGCCTGGCTCTAGCACTTACTGCTGTGTGACACTGTGCCCACTAAATAATCCACATAACTATCAGGTAGTGATATATTCAAATAATATGACCCATAGCAATAAATATTGCATTACAAACACAAACACACACACTCACACAAACCCTATGGAGCTGAGTTCTACTTGGAACTTGGGGTTTACTTGGGGTTGCTATGGGAGACCGGAGGCAAAAAGAGTATACAAAAAAGAATGAAAGCACTGTTACTGAGGGTAGAAGAAAAGTAAAATATAAACCTGAGGAAGGAACATGGCCAATGTGTAACCATCAGCAAGCTGAACTAATGTTCACTCATCCTGCAAAACTGATTAGAAAGAACTGTGGAAAAGTTCATGCAGGATGAATGAACCAATGGGATTGTGCAAGCAGTAGTTTAAATCCATGAGCTTTGGAGTCAAACAGACCTGGGTTTGAACCCTGGCTTTGTTCCTGACTATTGTGTGACCTTGGGATATTATGTAACCCTCTAATATAGTAGAAGGGAAAATAAAAAGTGATTGAATTTAAAGGATGAAGAGGGAGGTTACAAAATAGATGTTTGAGCAAGTAGATCTCCATTTAGATGTCTAACAGACATGTGAAAGTCAACATATCCAGCTTGAACTGATCTCCTTCCACAAATCTGTGCCATCTGTAGCCTTCCACATCTCAGCTGATGGCAATTCCAACTCTGCAGTTGCTTAGGCCTGCAGTCTTGGAACTCAGTCTTCACTTTTCTCTTTCTATCATTTACCTTAACCAGTTTATTAGTAAGTTATGTTGGCTCTGTCCCAAATCCCATAATTTCTCACCATCTGTATCTGAGTCCACATCATCTCTCATCTTGATTACTATAAAAGCCTTCCAATAAGTCTGCTTGCTTTTACTCTTGACCTCCTATAATCTATTCTTCTCCCAGTGCCATGTTGTTGCTAGATGCTGTTGAGTTGGCTCCAACTCATAGTGACCCCATCCATGTATATAACAGAACAAAACACTGCCTGGTCCTGAGCCAACCTCACAATCCTTGCTATAACTGATCCATCGTTGCAGCCACTGTGTCAATCCACCTTGTTGAGGTCCTTTCCCTTTTTTGTTGACCCTCCACTTTACAACCATGTTATGCTTCTCCAGGGAATGGTCCCTTTTGACAACATGACCAAAGTAGGTGAGACAAAGTCTGACCATTCTCACTTCCAAGGAACATTCTGGCTGCACTTCTTTCAGGACAGATTTGTTAGTTCTTTGGCAGTCCATGGTACTTTCAACATTCTTCTCCAACACCACACACAAAAGCATCAACTCTTCTTCAGTCTTCCTTATTCATTGTCCAGCTTTCACATGCATATGAGGCTACTGAAAAACCGTGGCTTGGGCTGGGCACACCTTAGTCTTCAAAGAGACATCTTTGCTCTTCAGCACTTTAAAGAGGTCTTTTGCAGCAGATTTGCCCAATGCAATATGTCATCTGATGTCCTGACTGCTGCTTCCATTGGTGTTGATTGTAGAACCAAGTAATATGAAATCTTTGACAACTTCAATCTTTTCTCCATTTTTTGTGATGCTGCTTATTGGTCCCATTGTGAGGATTTTCGTTTTCTTTATGTTGAGATGTAATACATACTGCAGACTATAGTCTTTAATCTTCATCAATAAGTGCTTCAAGTCTTCTTCACTTTTAGCAAGCAAAGTTGTATCATCTGCATATTGCAGGTTCTTAATGAGTCTTCCTCTAATCCTGATGTCATGCTCTTCTTTACATGGTCCAGCTTCTCAGATTATTTGCTCAGCATATAGATTGAGTAAGTATGGTGAAAGGACACAACCTTGACACACGCCCTTCCTGATTTTAAACCATGCAGTATCCCCTTGTTCTGTTTGAACAACACCCTCCTGGTCTATAAACAGATTCCTCATTAGCACAATTAAGTGTTCCCATTCTTCTCGACGTTATCCATAATTTGTTATGATCCACACAGTCAAATGCTTTTGCATAGTCAATAAAACACAAGTAAACATCTTTCTGGTATTCTTTACTTTCAGCCAAGATCCACTGACATTAGCAATGATTTCCCTTGTTCTACGTCCTCTTCTGAATCCAGCTTGCAGTTCTGGAAATTCTCTGTCAATACATTGCTGCAACTATTTTTGAATTATCTTCAGTAGGATTTTACTTGTGTGTGATACTAATGATATTGTTCGATAATTTCCACATTCTGTGGGATCACCTTTCTTTGGAATGGGTACAAATAAGGATCTCTTTCAGTCAGTTGGCCAGGTAGCTGTCTTCCATATTTCTTGGTATAACCGAGTGAGTGCCTCCAGCATGGCATCTTTTGCTCAAACATCTCAATGTGTAGTCTGTCAATTCCTGGAGCCTTGTTTTTTACCTGTTTCTTCAGTGCAGCTTCAACTTCTTCCTTCAATACCATTGGTTCTTGATCATATGCCACCTCCTGAAATGGATGAATGTCAACAAATTCTTTTTGGTACAGTGACTGTGTATTCTTTCCATCTTCTTTTGGTGTTTCCTGCATCATTCAATATTTTGCCCACAGAATCTTTCAATAGTGCAACTCGAGGCTTGAATTTTTTTCTTCAGTTCTTTCAGCTTGAGAAATGCTGAGCATATTCTTCCCTTTTGGTTTTCCCAATGCCATAGGGATCCTTTAAAAATGTAAGTGAAACAAGATAACCAAAAACTCTGTACATCCTCCCTTTCCACCCAGATTTAGAAACAAAATTCTTAGAATGGATGGCCTTAGTAGCTCTTCTTGGCTGTTTCCTCTGCCTCAAATACTCTTCCCCCTGATATCTACTTAGCTAACACTCTCATCTCCTCAACTCTTGGTAAAATTTCACCTTCTCAGTGAAGCTGACCCTATCCATCTTAGTATTGTAAGCCATTACTCCTCCCCTAAGCACTCCTCATCCTCCTCCTTACCCTACTCTAGTTTTTTTTCCCCTCCACAGTCCTTATCATTCATATATATCTATATTATCTATCTATAGATAGATAGATAATATAGATATACATGGGAG
>NW_006921613.1:17296227-17314126 GCF_000298275.1 Orycteropus afer afer | reverse complement strand
AGCCACTCCTCGGAAGGAAGTTTGGGCAATCTACTTCCATAGTGATACTGCCTTGGAAACCCAAGGAGGGGTCACTATGAGTTGGGGCCGACTCAATGGCACAAAACAACAACATATGAATGTACTTATTAGTTATGTTGATATTTTAATTTCTTAGCCCCCTGCTAGGATGTAAGTTCCACAAGTGACTATTTTGTTCACTGATATGTCCCTCTTAGAACACTTAAATATTCAATGGATGAATAAATGAATGGATAGCTTCAATCAAAAGTTCCATTCTCTGTTCTTAACATATCTAAGATTCTGGTATTGTGAAATAGAGGGATGAGACCTATGCAACCTAATTCTAGAGACTGAATGAAAAAGGTAGAAGAACCCAAAACATTTCCCTACAATTTGGCCCAGGGAGGTGAGAAATACCTCGCTGTAGACTATTTCTCTTAGTCAGAGAAGAATCATAATCTAAAAGATTAGTTGATCACTAATCATTTAATATTTTAATATATTTTCTTGTTTTCCAGAAGTAGAATGTAAAAGACTTCTAAGCAGGAGTCTTTAAAACTATAACATCTCCCCACCCTTATCCCAGAAAAGTGAAATTTGTTTGTGCCTGGTATAAATATAGTTGAATGTATCAGGTTTTTCTTTATGGATTTTGTTTGTGTGTGTGTTTGTTTTAAGACCTATCTTACCACCAAAATTATAAATATTCTTTTATAATTTTTCTAATGTTCATATAATTTAGGTTTTTTTTTTTTTTTTTCAAGTTTGGGTCTAGTCTTTAATCTATCTGGAATGTATGTTTGTGAATAGGGAAATAGGGAGCTAACATCACTTTTTCACAAATGATTAGCCAGGTTGTTCTTGAATAGTCCAGCTTTTCCCCACAAATTTGAAATATCAGCTTTGTCATATACTAAAATCCCATATTATACGTGTATCTGCTTTTGAATTCATTGTTCCATTGGTCTTTTGATCTGCTCTAGTACCAACACCAAACTATTTTAATTACTATAACTTTATATTTTTATTTTCTTGTAGTAATCTTGATTTAAATATTATAATTATTAATTTATTACTATTTTAGCCAAAATTAACCATATATCCTTTCATTTGACAAATATTTTGAGTATTTACTATGGGTCATACACTGGAAATAAAAATATTACTTGCTGCCCACAGGTAATGGTTGGACTCAGTTGTTCACATATAAATTTGGTGGAGTGGGGTCTGTTGTTGTTGTTGTTATGTGCCGTCGAGTCGGCCCCGACTCATAGCGACCCCTCCTTCGGTTTCCGAGGCAGTATCACTACGGAAGTAGGATTGCCCAACCTTCCTTCCGAGGAGTGGCTGGTGGGTTTGAACCGCCAGCCTTCTGGTTAGCAGTCAAGCGCCTTAGGCACTATGCTACCAGAGCTCCCAACTCTGCCTTTATAATTGAAAATTTTGTGGGGGATCAGGTAGAGGAATAACAAAGTTGTTTTATTTTGTCCTCTTAGATATTACTTCAGTCACTTTTGCTAACTTATTCTGAAACAATAAATCTAAATATGGATCAGAGGTAGGGGCTCTAATGAAAAGCTTTAAAATGTGGGCAATGACTAGGGCATGAGAAAAGCAAGAAGTGATTTAATAGCCTACAAATCATTCCTATTACAATTTATATCCTAGCCTTAGTCTGCCAATTAGGTGGCAAAAGACATTTCACATAAAAATTAAGGCAAGGTCTTTCCTCTCCCTCTGTTAGATTTGTGTTGAGTTATATACCAAGTCATGCCCAGTGAAGCATCACAACACCTTAGGAAGATCCTGTGTATATGTGCTCATAAGCATATTTAATTGCATGTTCCTACTCCCTCAAATTAGCCTTTTGGCAAAGTTAACCCATTTCATCTCCAAAGGATATGGGGCAATCATGGTCCATTGTTGAGCAAAGGGGATGAAGATCAGCTGCAAATTGCAATCAAGGAGCAGATTCAGAACTACTCCATAAAGCTAGGAGTGGCACCAGAAAGTCTACCACCTTTACCCAGGTCAAGGAAGTTGAATATAAAAGACTCCTAAACAGGAGTCTCCAAAACTTTAACATCTCCCCACCCTCGCCCCAGAAAAGTGAAATTCGTTTGTGCCTGGTAGGCACCACGTTCAAATAAAATGTATTTGAGTGCCAGAACGTCCCTCCATTCAACAAGTATTTATTGAGCACTAAACGTATTGGAGAAATAGAGAGATGAATCAGACAAAATTCCATTTCTCAGTCAAAAAACTGCCTCTTCCCAACTAAGTGCCTTTATGTCATTATCGAAGACAAATAAATCTTCTTATAACTAAACTTTGGAATTACAGAACTCCTTTGTTTGCCAATAATTATTGACATCCAAGAAAATCTCAGACTACTCTAGAGCTGGTTACAAATTTCATAATTTCTGCTCTACAAATTCTCTTTTTTTCCTTAGACATCAAGTCCAAATTGGTTAGCCAGGATTCATGGCCTAACATGCCAGCTTAATGGTACTTCATGACCCCTTCTTTATTGCAATCAAAAGGCTCTTTGCAGTTTTGTCAAACCAGACATTATTGGACAGTATTGGTCCCTATGCTTAAGAACCCACCTTAGTAACCCATTCTTCTCTTACTCACCAATCTCTCCAAAGAGCATAGGCTACCACTACTACTCTCTTAGAATGAGAGACAAAGCTTAACCATGGCTACTTCCCTTAGTTCAGCATTTCCAGACTTGTCAGTTACATTTTGGGCTGCCATATGATTATTTTCCAGTGGATGTCATGTGGGATAGACCCCAGAGTAGGTATGGGTTCCTTGAGGTTGGGTTTGGAATCATAAAATGCATATGGAATGAACCAGGACTTCAAGGTCTGAGGTCACTGAAAGAAAAGACCAAAGAAATGCGTGGGCACTGGGACACATATGATACATGACAACTCCCTGACATCACTGAGGAAGATTAAATCTGCAGAAAGATGAAAAATGGGCATTCAAGCATAAAATCATACTCCTTAACTCTCATTGCTACCTGAGAACTCCATATTAGAATTTTAGAACAAAAATATTCAGAGGTGCTATAGAGAAGCAAAGATTATTGACAAATTTCAGTTCCCAACCTGGCCCACATCTCTAACTGCTAAGGATTACTGTAGCAAAGCTATTATCCAGCACTAGTCCACACAGAGTGCTGCTCCAAAAGCACACAGTAAATGTTGCTGACAAACTCCTAAGTGTTCTAATGAGCAGAGTTTGAGAGATGAATAATTCCTTAACTGAGCATGATGAATATATAGAATTAGAGGTGGAGGGCATGCTTAATCTGGTAATCACTTACAGAAAATCTGGATAAT
This sequence comes from Orycteropus afer afer, assembly GCF_000298275.1. Taxonomy (NCBI): domain Eukaryota; kingdom Metazoa; phylum Chordata; class Mammalia; order Tubulidentata; family Orycteropodidae; genus Orycteropus; species Orycteropus afer. The sequence continues at coordinate 17,310,770 of NW_006921613.1, read as the reverse complement.
TTCTCTGGGAAGAACAAGCTCAATTACTCACAATGTGCCATACTGGGCAGGGCTTAAAAGAATAGCCACCCTGCACATCCACATTCTCTTGACAAGCTCCACACCACCATCTTTTTTTCCCCTCCAAAACCATGGAATAATAATGGTTGATGGCATTATCTAAAAGGTAGTATAAATGAAGAAGTACCCTGAGATTTGGAGCCAGACCTAGAATCGAATTCTGGTACTAACTACTACAGAGTTGAGAAAACTCATTTCATCATAGTGTTCTATTTTGATCTGCTTCTGAAAGCTACAGGTAGGCTCTGAAGAACTTCAAAACAGAAAACTCAGAGCAGCCTATTCCCTCTGATAATATTCCCGCCAGTTTTCTAGTACCTGACCCACTTATAGTCTCACCAGATCTGTAAGCCCAGATCTGTAAGCCTTTTGCTTCCCAGGACTCATTCATAGCCACCATCAAGGACTTTCCCAGAAGAGGCTCTTGTGGAGTCTCAGGGAAACAAAAATCAGACCATAACTCTTTATGCAGCTTATTTTCTCTTGGGAGCCTTCATCTAAGAAGCAACATGCTTTCTCCTTATACTTAGATTTGTTTGCTATTCAGTTTTTGTATTCACATTCATTTATTCATGGTGTTATGTGCTGTTGGGTCAATTCCAACTCATAGGCACCTTATAAGACAGAGCAGAACTGCCCCATAGGGTTTTGTAGGCCGTAAATATTTACGGGAGAAGATCACAAGGTCTTTTCTCACTCATAGTGATTGTTGTTGTTACATGCCATCAAATCGGACCCGACTCATAGCAACCCCTCCTTGGGTTTCCGAGGCAGTATCACTACAGAAGTAGATTGCCCAACCTTCCTTCCCAGGAGTGGCTGGTGGGTTTGAGCCACCAGCCTTCTGATTAGCAGTCAAGTGCCTTAGGCACTATGCTACCAGAGCTCCCCTCATTGTGATTAGTGGGTTCAAACTCCTGACCTTTCAGTTAGCAGCTGAGAGCTTAACCACTGTGCCACCATGGCTCCTTCATTTATAGGAAAACAGTTATTAATATTTAGAGAAAAAGGATTTTCTGCCATACTAAGTCCATCAAGATGTTAATATTGATAGTTAACAATCATTTAAGTACTTGTAGAATCTCAAGATACAATTCTTCAAGGTTTCAAAGATTGGAGACTAACAAGAAATACTAAGGTGGTTCACTTAGTACCACCAAAGACACTACCTTTTGAAACATGTGACTTTCACAAGGTATGTACAATTTAGATCACAAAGTAAGGTTCAAAATTTGTAAGGATGAACTGCTATTTCATGGATCCCATAACCCACCAGGAAACAAATGGTCCATTGAAAGAAGGTAACTGAGAAGAACTTAATGAAGATACTTTGTGTATGTGCCAGGTTAAAAGGTGTGGGCAGGGTTAAGGTAAACCAGGTTGAGATGATGAAATACCTCAATGGTAACCAATAGATTTTTCTGCAATGACAAACATATTCTACATCTATATTGTCTAATAAGGCAGTTACATGTGAGCACTTGAAATGTGCTTATTATGACTAAGCCACTGAATTCTTAATTTCATTTAATTGTAGTTAATTGAAATAGCCACATGTGCCTAATGGCTAATGTGGCTACTGTACAGCGCAGTTCAAGTCTAGCAGAGTCATTATTACTCCAGGCCTGAATAGCATGGAGAGAAAAAAGTTACTAGAGACCAGAGAGGTATAGGATTAGAGCTATAGTTACAGCTTGTAAGAGGCAGCTACATGACAGGATCTATGTCCTTTGATAAATTGCTTGTTGTTGTTGTCATGTGCCGTAGAGTTGGCCCGACTCTTAGCCACCCCTCCTTGGGTTTCCGAGGCAGTATCACTATGGAAGTAGATTGCCCGACCTTCCTTCTGAGGAGTGGCTGATGGGTTTGAACCACCAGCCTTCTGGTTAGCAGTCAAGTGCCTTAGGCACTAATTGCAGTCCCTGCCAAATGAGACTGGCAGGGGAAGAGTTGAGAATAATACCAACTCCCTCTTCCTGTCCTCCCATCTTTCTTGGTGTCTCCAACTGATGGAACTCAACCAGAAACTAAGAGGAGAGCTTACTGTTGTAGTCCATAAAGGTCAGCCTCTGGAGGCACAGAATGGTGGAGAAAGATGGAGAACAGAATCCAGAACAAAATATTATACCATGCACAAAATGAGTTAATGCATCAAATGTTTGATTTATTGACACTTATAAATCTAAATAAATGTGGAACAAGTGGCAAGAGATGTATCAAAAGCATGTTTTTCAATAAAGCCCTACAAATGTTTCTTGTTAAAGCTAACCTGGAGTTCTCCACTGAACAGCATTTGCTTTAATTAAACTGCAACTGCATTCATTTTAGGTTTCATATATAGTTTTAGACCAATACCATGTCCCTTCAACTATATTCAACTTTTCATCTCTTAACCATATGGGAGCTCTGGTGGCGTAGTGCTTAAGGCATTTGACTGCTAACCAGAAGGCTGGCGGTTCAAACTCACCAGCCACTCCTTGGAAAGAAGAGGGGGCAACCTACTTCTGTAGTGATATTGCCTCAGAAACCCAAGGAGGGGTCGCTATGAGTCAGGTCTGACTTGATGGCACATAACAATAACAACAACAACCATATTATATCTTTCAATGATCTGTGTGAAACTTTTTTCAAGGTACCATCTCAAATCACAAAGCCTAGGATAGGAAAATTTTATTTTAGGCTAAAGGCCATTTTAATGTAATAAATGGATAAATGTCAATTGGAAAATGGGAAGAGGACCAATAAACTGGGTCCATGAATCCAAAGCCTAATAATGTAGGACTATATGACCAGTTCCTACTCTAGGCAAGTATGGCCACTGTCTTTATATAGGACTTTTTATTTTACAATCTGATTATTTGCATGTGTTTTAACAACAAACTATCACTTTAAGCACTAATACTAAGGAAAAAAAAAAAAAAAAAAACCAGTAGATTTTTCTACAAAACCCACTGCCATTGAGTTGATTCTAACTAATAGCAACCTCCACTGGGTTTCCAAGGCTATAGATCTTTACAGAAGTAAACTGCCTCATCTTCCTCCCACAGAGCAGTTGTGGGTTTGAACCACTGATCTTTAGGTTAGCAGTCAAATGCTTTATACTGTGCCAGCAAAGCTCCAATTTATCTTCAGCATGGTTAAATATTATTTGTGGAAATCTTTATTATCTACTTTAGTGCTTACTGCTCAGTACTCAAGGAAGAAAGATCTAATGTCAATGTACAAGGGTTGAAGTAGGTGCCAAAGGAAAAACAGTTCCCACCACCTCCAAGGAGCAGAAGCTGCTGCTCTTCAGGAAGAAGGATGCTGGTATGGTTGTGTAGCATTAATGGCCATGGAATACTTGTTGTGTCAATCTGATACTCAGAGCTCAGTCCTGTGGTCAAATCAATGACAGTCACTCCAGGAATTGAGGAAGAATGTATCCAGACCCCGCCAACTAATAGAAGCTTCCCATTGAGCACATGAGCTGTGTGGGAATATCTTGGGGTAATAGGAGGCTGGAACTCCACTGTTTCCCAAATAAATCCACAAGAGATTGGTTTCAGAAAGAGTACAGAGCCCAATGGCTCCTCAGAAGCCCCCAGACCTCCAGCCAAAAGGGCTCCTCCTTGCCAACTGCAGGCACTGTGGGAATGCCTAGCTTTAGGTGGATCCCCTACTACAGGGATCTTGACCCAAGCCATTGTTCCCACATGTAGGAAATGCCAGTCATTTAGTACAGGTTCCATCACACTTCGACCTCCATACACAAACAAGTATTTCCGATTTTGATAGGACACTTCTGTTGCTGAATGCCGCCAACGTGACAAAGTGGAATCTTCTTCTGGGCCAGCCTTTGTTACTGTCACTTTCAGATCCTGAGTACTATCATCCTCTCTCTTACAAAAACAAAGTTGGAGAATTCCCAAGGCTGGAGTCACTGGGGACAATCTCCCTCCTAGAACCAGAACCTGAGTGTTTGAAAGTCTTGTCATGGTGTGATAAAGGCGTCCATCCCACTTGGCTCCAGCCTCCCAACTGCGTATCTGGCTGCCTTTCCACCCAAACTCACAATATTTTAAAAGCAAGTGAAACTTGCTCACTCGGCAGTGCTGCCCCTCCTGCTCTCCAAAACCTCCAGCACTGAGAATAATGCCAGGGCTCAAGAGGGTAGAGGCATGGCCATATCTCTTAAGGCTAGGGCCCTGGCTATCACTCAGGACTACACTGACAGGGAAGACCCCTGAAGGGGAAGGAGGATTTACCCAAGTAAACGTTTCTGTGGGTGGCAATACCAGGGTTTGGGAGAGGTTATCTCCCTTAGAAGCTACCAGAATGAAATAGTGGGCACACTTCAGATGCCACTCCTCAAATTCATCGAAGGGTTCAAGATTTTCTATCCTCCAGCGTTCTTCTGCGGGGACAAAGCTGCGATAGAATTCATTCATGTCCATGGCACTGCAAGCTGTCCAGCCGGCTTGAAGGAAACGGCGCCGCTGAGCCTCCACGTCGGGAAAGCTCTCCAGGCCATGAAGAGGAGAATTCAGCTGCCGAAAATGTTGCTGCATGAATTGGCCAAAGGCATCATGTGGCTTCATCTGTTCGTAGATCACGAAAAGGGCATTAGTAAAACGCCGGGCTGCCCAGGCGATGAGGGCTGCGGCACTCTCAGGCTCAAGGTAGGTTAGCACGACCTCTGCTAGGAGCAAAGTGGGTATGGCCGCGTTAAGGCCTGTGGCAGCAAGGACCTCGTCCAATCGCTGGAGCTGCCTAAGGTCCACGCCTAGGATGCGGTAGTCCAAACTCTCAAAGACTGACGCGGACGCGTACACCCCTTTCTGGAAAGGCCCGGTTAACGCGCACAATTCCGGCGTATCGCGAATCCTCTCTCCTTTGCGCTGCGCTACGTCTGGAAAATCCACCTCCCAAACCGCAACTCGAGTCAGGCGACCCGCAGATTTGAGGCGAAAATACAGCGAGTCCGAGCCCGCGCCTAAGGACAAGATCTGCGCGCATGGCGATGTGGGGAGCGCGCACGTCTGTTCCAAGAAGGCGCGCACGCAGTGCCGCACTGTGCGTGCGCGGACGTAGTAACCGCGGTGGATGAGCGGCGCACGGCGCGCGGCCCCCGGGACTAATAACGCAGCAAAAGTGTCGTGCACGTACCCGCGTGCAGCCAGGGAACTCTTACTGAGGGCGCTGCTGTCGTTGGTGTTCTGTACCGCCCCGGCTCGACGCTCGCGGTTCCGCGGGCCCATGGCCAGGAGAGACTCAGGAACGGCGATCTGTAACGGTTACAAGTTACTTTTTCATTCGTACATTCCCAGCTCGCGTATTTCCGTACGCAAAAGCCGCCCTCTGCCGTGACTCCCCCTTCCGCGGCGAAGCGTGCGTCACTTCCGTGAAGAGCGAGCCTCGGAAATGGGAATCGAGGCGTGTGGAGTTTGTGCTGAAATTCGACTTTAATAGCATTGTCATTGATTGTTGGGGACTACATTTCCCCGAGAGGGCAACCTGCTACCTCTTACTGTGGTCACGTAGACTGTGTTAGGGGGACACAGGTTGTCATTTCTCAGCCTGAAAGGAAAATTTACCTAGGTCTTCATAGTTACCTGGTGAAAAATCTTTTAAGAGGTGAGTGAGTACTGACGACCTGACCTCCTTGGACAGCAGTGTCTGTGTTGAATCTTTGATAGGCAAAGCAGGGTCTGCATCCCGGTCGCTGTTGGGCAGGAAAACAAAGGGATGTTCCTCAGATGTAACTAACTTAGCGCGCTCATCTTTACAAAAGAAATCCCGTTTAAATTTGAAAACAAATTTTCAAATTTAAATCTGTGAGGCCAAGCGCAAAGTGAAGAAACTGTCCTTTAGAGAAGTTGTAGCTTAGCTAGTAGGTGCTTTACCGTAGTCAAGTATATCGATGCCCATGTGTTCCTGGCCCTGTGCTAGGCTGATAATGAATAATAGGTTCGGCTCTGTTTCTCCTCTGTAAAAGGACACTCGCCTCAGCTTTGAAAATTCTGTGCTTCTAAAGTGTTGAATGTATGTGTGGAAAGGGAAGTCGTGGAAGAGGTGATTATTCTACGTGATGTGGGCTAAACCCGTAGCTGTCATTGGAGTGTATATGTGTGTGTTTAAGGGAGAAATCCAAGTCGAGGTTAAAGATAAACAAGTTTCTAACTTAGGTGCCTGGAAATCAGCACCAGTAGGAACTGATTCAAGAGATATTTAGGAGATTTATTAATTGGGTTTCAGGACTGATTGGCTGTGGGCCCAGTCAGTAGAGAAGAAAATCAGGATGACTTCAGGTATGGGTAACTTACAGTGATTAATGATTGAATTTACAGTGATTAATGATTGAAAGCATGAGTTTTGGAGTCCAGCTGATTTGGATTTGGATACTGGAGCTCAAGGAAACGTTTTGGTGAGAATGAAAGTTTGATCGTTGAGGGTGTCTTTTAGATTTGGTATTTGAGAGTTCATTAATAACCTCATGGAGAGCAATTTCTGTGGAGCAATGAGAGCAGAATACATGTTTCAGTGAATAGATGAGTTAATGACATCTGATGTACATTATGCTTTCAAAGAGTTTAGCTCAGAAGGAAAACAGTTGTAGCTAAAGAAGAATGTGGAATAAAGAAAGGGTTTTACATTTTGTTTCCAGATAAAACCAAATGCTGTACATGGATTTAAGGGAAATCAGCCGGTGGAGAGGGAGAGGTTGAAGGAACAGAAAAGTGAGAAGATAACTGGGGGAGGAATGGGCTCCTGGGCTTAAATTTGTCTTTGGGTTAGAAGAATGAAGGCTTTTCCTCTGGCTCGTTGGGAAAGAAAGAATATGAATGAAGGTAAGTTTGGGGAGAGCCGAGAGAAGTAGAGGAAATTCATGTCTGATAGCTTCTGTTTTCTCTGTAGACAGCAGGGTTGTTAATTCAGTGTAAGAGGCTTGGATCTGGTGGAGGACCTGAGGACTTTTGGAGTGGCCTTTGAAAGGAATGGGAGAAGGACTCACCTAAGCTTTCTGGGCCTCGGGATCTTCATCTCTAAAATGAAGGGACTAAGGGGAGAGGAGGGAACAATGCAAAAATAAAAAATTAAAAACTAAATAAAGGGACTAATCCTGCTTTGTGAGGTATCCCAGAGTTGACCAAAGAGGGACCAAAAAAAAGACTTACAAATATTACGTGTGTGTGTCCGTGCGTATACACATTGTCACATACACATTAGAGTGATATATAATAAGGAGTTTTGTTTCGTTTTTTAAAATATCAGGCCAGTAAAATGTAGATCGCACGTTGGAAATAATTACTTTTTTTTTTTTTTTTTCCATAAAGAGTATATCAAGAAAAGTGAGTCAAGAAGAAAGGGCATGGAACAAAATTTATGATTTGGGTGCCTTTTGATTGATTTCTGTTTTTTAAAATCTTTATCGTTAAAGGAGCCCTGGTGGTACAGTGGTTAAGCACTTGGCTGCCAGCCAAAAAGTTGGCAGCTCTCCAGGAGAAACCTGGTTATTTGCTCCTGTAAAGATTAAAGCCCCCCCCAAAAAAATTTTTTTACAGCCTACCTGCCCTATGGGGCAGTTCTGCTCTGTCACATGGTCCACTATGAGTTGAAAATAAACTTGAGAACACTTATCAAGTTTATTCTTAAAATGGAGGTAATAACATCTGGGTTGCTTTGAAGAGTAAGTGAAATAACCATCTAAGGCACTCAGCACAATGGCTGACTCATAGTAAGCATTCAGTAAATAGTAACAAATAATTTTATTATTCTCTGTCCTTTTTTGTTTTTTGCATTAAAGGTTCATGGGAGACAGGAGACTTGGTTCTGGCCCTATTATAACTTGATAAAATGTAGAAGGATCTTAACTCAGTGTTTTTGCCTTATGACCTCTTCCCAACCCAGCTGCTGCTTCTGGCCTAGGCCAGACCTGGCCCATGAAGACTGAATTTGCCAGGGTATGGTATTGTTGGTAGCAGCATTTTAGGCAAGGATCAGTGAAACAGCAGTTTTGTTGTGTTTTTTTTTTTTTTTTTTTTTTACAGTGTAAATATTGTATGTTGTAGTGACCTTCAAATTTCCATAGATCAACATTGTTGCCAGGTGGGTCAGTAAGTTTACTCACTGAACAAATGATTTATTTTAAAGGGATCAGCACAAAGCTGGTTCCTGTGAGGCAGAGGTTAAAGTTGTCCCAAATGTCCAACTTTTCCAAACTGTTTAACTACTCCATCTTCTCTGACATCAACTGTTCTTCCTCCCCTCAGTACTCTCCCTCTTGTCTTTGGGTTCTGTAATTTGCCGCAGTGCCTCAAAGAACTCATGAACCATGAAGGAAATGGCTCATGTAGTTGTGGGTCCTCATAGAGACATCTTTGCTCCTCAGCATTTGAAAGAGGTCCTTTGGAGCCAACTTGCCCCATGCTATACATTGTCTGATGTCCTGACGGCTGCTTCCTTTGGCATCGATGATAGAACCAAGCAATGTGAAGTCTTTGATAGCTTCAATCTTTTCTCCATTTATCGTGATGCTGCTTATAGGTCCAGTTGTGAGGATTTTTGTTTTCTTTATGTTGAGATGTAATCCATACTGCAGACTGTAGTCTTCAGTCTTCATCAGTAAATGCTTCAAGTCATCCTCACTTTCAGCAAGAAAAGTTGTGTCATCAGCATATCACAGGTTGTTAATGATTCTTTCTCCAATCTTGATGCCACGTTCTTCTTTATGTAGTCCAGCTTCTCAGATTATTTGCTCAGTGCAGTGTAGTAAATTACTTAGTATGGCTTTTCTACCCATAAGTCATTATAAACTCAGTGGTGCAATGAGCAACTGAGGAGCTCCTGATTGTAAATGTTATCCACCCGGGTTATTTCTGTTGGGCATGGCACAACGCAGTGTTATGGGAGGCTCACTCTTAGGTGCTTAGAATTCTGTTGTTATGATTGGTTGGTTTGGCCATTCTGCCAAGCTCAAAAGGAGGCCTCCTGGAGGCAGAACTCTCTCTGGCTGCTGGTTGAGGAAGATGTGCTGCTGCAAGAGACACGCGCTCCTGAAAGAGACACGTGCTGCTGGGAATGAGACAAGAGATTCGCATTGCTGAGTGAGACACCGAGGGACACACACTGCTGGGAGAGAGACTGTGAGAGACTGTTGGCTGAGGGATGGTGGGCTGGGAGAGAGACTGAGCGTTCTTCCTGAACTTGAGTTGTAGCCTGGTGCTTCCCTAATAAACCCCGTAGTCCGTGAGTTCTGTGTGGCCACTGCAGCGAATTAGCGAACCCAGGAGTGAGGTGGTGGGTGCTTTGGGAGGAATGGTTGGAGAAAGGACTGGAGGGAGGCAGTATGTCCGGCCTCAAAGGAATAGGCCTTGGGCTATTGATGGTAATTCTGTCTTCCTCTTGTGGGATTAGAGGAGGTCAGAACATGTGGCCTCCTTGCCCTTTTAGCACTCAGAATATAGACTGAATAAAGTATGGGGAAAGGTTACAACCCTGACGCACTCCCTTCTTGATTTTAAACCATGCAGTGTCCCCTTGTTCTTTTTGAATGACAGCCTCCTGGTCTATGTACAGGTTCCTCATGAGTACAATTAAGTGTTCTGGAATTCCCATTCTGCTCAATGTTACCTACAGCTTGTTATGAGCCACACAATCAAATGCTTTTGCATAGTCAATAAAACACAAGTAAATATCTTTCTGGTATTCTTTGTTTTGAGTCAAGATCTATCTGATATCAGCAATGATATCCCTTGTTCCATGTCCTCTTCTGAATCCAGCCTGCATCTCTGGAAGTTCTCTGTTGATATACTGCTGCACCCGTTTTTGAATTATCTTCAGTAAGATTTTACTTTGGTGCAATATTAATGATACTATTCAATAATTTCATGTTCTCTGGGACCACCTTTCTTTGGAATGGGTACAAATACGGATCTCTTTCAGTCAGTTGGCTAAGTAGCTGTCTTCCAAATCTCTTGGCATAACCAAGTGAGTGCCTCCAGTGCGGCATCAGTTTGTTGAAACATCTAAATAGGTATTCCATCAATTCCTGGAGCCTTGTTCTTTGCCAATTCCTTCAGTGCAGCTTTGACTTCTTCCTTCAATACCATTGGTTCTTGATCATAAGCCACCTCCTGAAAGGGATGAACATTGACCAGTTCTTTTTGGTATTGTGTTTTCCTTCCATCTTCTTTTGATGGTTCCTGCATCATTCAATATTTTGCCCATAGAATCTTTCAGTATTGCAACTTGAGGCTTACATTTTTTCCTCAGTTCTTTCAGGTTGAGAAATGCCGAGCATGTTCTTCCCTTTTGGTGTTCTAACTCCAGGTCTGCACATTTCATTATAGTAATTGGCTTTGTCTGCTCGAACTGCTCTTTGAAATCTTCTGTTCAGCTCTTTTATCTTGTCATTTCTTCTGACATTTTGATCTTCCTTTCTCATCTTTTTAATGACCTCTTGCTTTCTTCATGCCTGATGTTCTTGATGTCATCCCACAGTTCTTCTGGTTTTCAGTCATTGAAGTTCAGTAGTTCAAATTTGTTCTTTAGATGGTCTCTAAATTCAGGAGGGATACATTCAAGGTCATATTTTGGCTCTTGTGGACTTGTTTTAATTGTCTTCAACTTCAAGTTGAACTTTGATATGAGCAATTGATGGTCTGTTCCACAAGCAGCTCATGGCCTTGTTTTGACTGAAGATACTGAGCTTTTCCATTGCCTCTTGTCACAAATGTGGTCAGTCTGATTCCTGTGTATTCCATCTGGCGAAGTCCACATGTATAGCCGCCATTTGTGTTGTTGAAAAAATGTATTTTCAATGAATAAGCTGTTGGTTTTGCAAAATTCTATCATGCGATCTCCAGTGTTATTTCTGTCACCAAGGCCAAATTTTCCAACTACTGGTGATTCTTCTTTGTTTCCAATTTTTGCATTACAGTCACTAGTGATAATTAACACATCTTAATTGCACATTTGGTCAATTTCAGACTGCAGAAGTTGATAAAAATCTTCAATTTCCTCATCTTTTGCTTTGGTGGTTGGTGCATAAATTTGAATGATAGTCGTATTAACTGGTCTTCCTTGTAGGTGTATGGATATTATCCATCACTGACAGCATTGTACTTCATGACAGATCTTGAAACATCCTTTGTGATGATGAATGCCACACCATTCCTCTTCAATTTGTCCTTCCTGGCATAGTAGATCATATGGTTGTCTGATTCACAATGGCCAAAACTGGTCCATTTCAGCTTACTAATGCCTAGGATATCAATCTTTATGCATTTCATTTCATTTTTGACAACTTCCAATTTTCCTTGATTCATACTTGGTACATTCCATGTTCCTATTATTAATGGATGTTTACAGCTGTTTCTGCTCAATTTGAGTCGTGCCACGTCAGCAAATGGAGGTCTTGAAAGCTTTACTTTATGCATATCATTAAGGTTGGTTCTACTCTGATGATGCAGCTCTTTCCCAGTTGTAATTTGAGAGCCTTCTGACCTAAGGGGCTCGTCCTCCAGCACTGTATCGGACAGTGTTTCCAGGCTGTTCATAAAGTTGCACAGTAATGTGTCAGATAGTGTTGCTCTGCTATTCATAAGGTTTTCCCAGGCCAATTCTTTGTGAAGCGGATGGCCTCTTCCTTATTCCAAGTCTGTCTCAGTCTGTAAGCTGCATTGCCCAGGTGGGCACCTCAAGTGAGCATACCACGGTGTCTGATCACTGGCTCCCTTTAACTTCCAGTCTTGGAAGGAGGTTCTTCTGATGGGAATTGACTTTTCCTGCTTTGATGCATCCAATGGAAAACTGAAGGTTCTAGGTGGGGGTCCAGTTTTCAACCTAAGTCCCCACTACTCTATACAGTGTGTGGAAGTCACAAAGACTAGGTTAGAAGGGCCATATTAAGTAATTCACTGCATGGTACCCACACCTAGTTAATGGATTGATCTATAGGGTAGTTTGAGTGTGGCACAAAATAAATTAAGCATCCTAGTGTGCAAACCTGGCCACCTGTTAGTTTTTGTTCAAAGCCTGATAAGTTAAATGGCCTAAGTGCTTTTTTAGGTTTTCATTCTTTTGTCTAAATATAAAAGTTCTTCTCCTTCCTAATTTGTAATAATAAAGCTATTTTGTAAGCATTTTATTACTATTATAAAAGTAATGAAGTATTAAATGTTTTGTTGTAAAACCTTCAAATTCCACAAAAGCATAGAAGGTAAAAAGTAAAATTAAAATACTCTACCCTGACCTTTTCCATTTTAACCTACTGTCTAGTGGTAATAGTTTTCTGTATAGCCTTTCATATGTGTTTTAGATGTGTCGTCGTTGGTTGCTGTCATGGTCGAATCCGACTTATAGCAACCCACTGTGACAGAGTAGAACTGCCCCATGGAGTGTTCCTGGCTATCACCTTTATAGAAGCAGATTCAGGTCTTTCTCCCACAGAGCTGCTGGGTGGATTTGAACTGCCAACCTTTTGGTTGGCAGGTGAGCACTTATCTGTTGTGCCATAAGGGCTCCTTGTTTTTAGATATAAATAAATAAATAGATCTCTGTGTGTATATATGTGTTTGTTTACGTAAATGTTTATAAATATCATCTTTCTAAATAATATGTACTACAACTTACTTTTTGAAAGTAATGCTATATCAAAAATCTCTCCATATAGTCATAATAAGATACTTACTTAGAAATAAAATGAATTGATTCAACAGTACTCTAAACCCACTGCTGTGGAGTCAATCCTGACTCATAGGGACCTTATAGGACAGAGTAGAACTACCTTAGAGGATTTCTAAGGCTGTAATCTTTATAGAGGGAGTTCTGGTGGCGTAGTGCCTGAGGCATTTGACTGCTAACCAGAGGGCTGACGATTCAAACCCACCAGCCACTCCTCAGAATGATTGTTGGGCAATCTGGTTCTGTAGATACTGCCTTGGAAACCCAAGGAGAGTTGCTATCTGACTTGATGGCAGTGAGTTTAGTTTTGTTTGGTTTAATCTTTATAGAAAGGAGCTCTGGTGGTATAATGACTAAGGCATTTGACTGCTAACCAGAAGGTTGGCCGTTCAAACTCACTAGCTGCTCCGTGGAAGGAAGATGGGGCAATCTACTTACATAAAGATGTACTGCCTGGGAAACCCAATGGGGGTCTCTATGAGTTGGAATCAGTGCGACGGCAGTAAGTTTGGTTGGTTTTTTTTTTTTTAATCTTTACAGATGCAGACAACAGCACTCTCCTGATGGACATTTAGCATTTAGATAATTTCCAGGTTATTGTAAAAATTAAAGATAATATATTAATAATGCTTACCACATACCTCTTGGGCTCTGAATATGTAGAAACTACTCTTCTTGTCAACATCATTGTCACTGTTTAAGAATCTAGGGATCAAGGTGACTACTTTGAAAATCCAAATTTCATTTGGAATTTCATCTTAATTTGTATGTGACCTTCAGACATTTCAGAGGTGGAGGGAAATTCAGACTTATTTATCATCCTCAGTGTGCTCAGCACTGTGCTAGGTCCGGAGAAGTACAATAATCCACAGACCCTATTCTCAAGAAGTATATAGTCTGAAAAAAAAGAAAATGTGTATAGTCTAGTCTGGAGAGGGAGAAAGACAAGTAAATGAGTGATTGAGATACAATGTGGCAAAGTGCTGACTTAGAGGTAGTCACTGGATCATATGGAGGCATAGAAGAGAGGCATTTAAATGACTTTTTCCATCCTTTCAGCTACCCTGTTGTGGTGCAGTGAATTACTTGGTATGGCTCTTTCAGCCGTGGTCTATGTGACTCCCACCAAATTACTAGGCAGAACTATACAAATGTGATGCGCTTGTGGCCCACCAGGGGGATTGGATAGCTTGCTAATGATGTAAATAATGTACATGGCACCCTTGTGGGGGTGAGGCCATGCAAATAAGGCATATAAGACCCTAATGCAGGGATTGGTCAGTTTTGTCATTGTGCCAGGCTTAAAATGCCCTCCTAGAGTCAGAAAAGGAGCTCTGGTAGCGTCATGCCTAAGGCACTTGACTGCTAACCAGAAGGCAGGCAGTTCAAACCACCAGCCACTCCTCAGAAGGAAGGTTGGGCAATCTATTTCTGTAGGGATACTGCCTCAGAAACCCAAGGAGGGGTGGCTGTGAGTAGCAGTCAACTCGATGGCAGTAGCAGTCAACTCAACAGCAGTTTAGTTTTGAGAGGCAGAAAAAAGGAGCTCTGGTGGCATAGTGTCTAAGGCATTTGACTGCTAACCAGAAGGTTGGCAGTTCAAACTCATCAGCCATTCTGAGGAAGGAAGACTGGGCAGTCTACTTCCATAAAGATTTACCACCTCAGAAACCCAAAGGGGGTCACTATGGGTTGAATTCAGCTTGATGGCAGTGAGTTTGGTGTTTGGAGGCAGAAAAGGGGATCTTGGAGTTCCGGCAAGATGGCGGACTAGGCAGAAGGATTGCAAAGACCCTCTTCAACAAAGAAAAGGGAAA
>NW_006921613.1:17275624-17289517 GCF_000298275.1 Orycteropus afer afer | reverse complement strand
AAATTTTGGTCAATGACATGAGACAAAGTATATGTGAACTGCTGTATGAAAAGTGAATTTACTCTGTAAATCTTCACCGAAATCAAAATAAAATTTAAAAAAAAAGAAAAAGAAAGAAAAGGGGATCTTACTGCCATCAAGAGAGAAGAGCTGGAGGTGGAATGAAGTACATCCTTGGACCTGAGATCCCTGCACTGGACCTCCTTGGTAGAGACGACCAGCAGAGACAACTGGCAGATGAACCAAGAGGGACAAGACAGAGCACTGGGCTTGCTGGCCCACAGAGCTAGAAAGCTGAGTACCTTTGAGTAGGCTTGCTGGTGGAATGGAGTATACCTAAGGGCAGAGGTAAAGGAGCTTTGTAACACTTGCCAGAACAGGGCAGAGGCCAGGCCAAGAGGCCAAAGGCCAGAGAGGTGGGCCTGAGGGCATGGCACAGGGGAAACTGTCCTGATGGAAAAATTGTATCCTGAGCATGTTCTTGAACCTAAACTTTAACCTATTACTTCCCTAATAAACCCCATAATCCTGAGTATTGTCTGTGAGTTCTCTGTGGCCATTGCAACGAATTATCGAACCCAGCAGAGAAGTCGTGAGTGCCTTATAAAGGACAGTTTTTGTCAGACTTGGTCAAAAGGCTGGAGAGTGGTGCATATCTGACCTCATAGGAATAAGCCTTGGGCTGTTGATGGTGACCCTGTTTCCCCCTTCTGAGATGAGAGGAAGTGAGAGGATGCCATCACCATGTGCTTTTTGCACCTTCACTTTTATCAAATACTGAAGCCAGGAGGTTAATTAACTGAGGCCACACAGCTACTTAAACAGCAGAAGGGCAAGAGGAAAAACTCAGGTCCATCTGACTCAACTCCTGTGCTCTTCTTTTAAATGTTTTAAATAATTTGAAAACAATAAATACTATTTTTTTTTAATCCATAATAGGCTTGATAACATTTCTAGTTTTTGAAGTAGAAAATCGAAGTTTTACAGAAAGTGCCAATAGGTAAGGAATACATAAACCTTAATGAAATTTAAGTTTTAATCCACCTTTTGACACCATGAGGCCTTCCCCTGTTTCTAGTTCATATTGCTTACTAATCATTTCCCTACCTAAGACACACTTAACTTAGCTTTGGGGAGGCTTTTTTCTTTTGAGGAATACATTAGCAAAATTTTGTTTCTTTGCTCTTCTGTCAACTTCTGAAAATGTTCACATTTCTTAAATAGATGAACCTGAGTCCAGGGCTGCATCTGCAGTTAACAAAATGTGTGAAAGTAATGCAATCAGAGGGAAATTCAGAACCACAAAAGTTACTGACTGACATTGTGTTGTTCATAGAAGAAGAGTTTTTGGAGAAGGACTTTTGTTTTCCTGCTAAAATCATGATGGAGATAGAAGAACAGGAACAAACATGGAGGAAGAACTTTTACTTGGAATTACCAAAAGTGGTGAGAATTCAGCTACAGAATTCTTGAGTGGTTGCTAATTATAATGACTTCTATTTCTTTCTTTTTATGGAAAAGTCAGTTATAGAATTTGTTCTTTGTAGGCTTTTAAGCCTTTTTAATTTTTTATAATTTAGAGTAAAAACTTTAAATCTAGAATAAAAACTTTAAATTCAGAAGAAGAACTTGAAAAGTTATGTAACTATATCTAATAGGCACCTTGCCTAGTATAGACTACAGACATCATATCTGGTATGAATCAAGTGGATATCTGATAAATACTTACTTGTTATATTCTCTTAGGAACTTCATGCCCACTTGAATGGATCCATTAGTTCTAAAACCATGAGGAAATTAATAGCCAAGAAGCCAGATCTTAAAATCCACGAGTGGATGACTATGATTGACAAGGGAAAGAAGAGAACTTTAGAAGAGTGAGTTTTTTTTTTTTTATCAGTATTTTGAGATTATTGTTGTTGTTGTTGTTATGTGCCGTCGAGTCAGCCCTGACTCATAGCGACCCCTCCTTGGGTTTCCGAGGCAGTATCACTACGGAAGTAGGATTGCCCAACCTTCCTTCCGAGGAGTGGCTGGTGGGTTTGAACCGCCAGTCTTCTGGTTAGCAGTCAAGTGCCTTAGCCACTATGCTACCAGAGCTCCCTTGAGATTATTAGTAGTATGAAAATATTCAGATTTTAGTTGTTAAGGGAATAGGTAGGCTTCTGGTAAAGAGACTCTAATTTGACATACAGCACTTTTTCCGGTTGTCAGACTTGTAGTATTTTTAGTGATTCATGTTGTTTATGAAGTTATAATGGAATAATTTTTAGACTAGAAAATAATAGAATTTTCCCCTTATTTCCTGCAGCTAGTAGAGAGTGGGAAAGGGGAACTGTTATTTCCCACTTAAATATGTCCCTAACATTTTATTTTAAGTCATTTGATTATCTTCAGTATAGTTTTTGAGAAACCTATTCAGTAGTTCTTTAAAAACATATAGCTACATTTAAGCTAAAAGCTATGAATTAATTCAGCATAGTGAATTTCTCTTGTGTGATATTTGATTATTAGTCTATGTTTAAAGTTTTCATTAATGTTGCAGATGTTTCCAGATGTTTCAACTTATTCATCAGCTTACTTCTAGTCCTGAAGATATTCTAATGGTAAGACCTAAAGGAATTTTTGGACTGGTTTAAAATTAATTTATGCCCTTCTGTTGTTGAACATGATCTTTTGCTTTTGTCAAGAGCCTGCTGAAAAACATTTTCTGCTTTTTTATGACAACGCTTCTCTAAACCAGTGCAAGATTTTGCCTGTGAACCAATGAGAAAACTATATTTATTATGAAAGACATGAGAAAATAACCAAGAGCAATATCTGTTAAATAGAAGACGATTTGGAAGAGAAAGTTCAGTCCTGTTTTTCAACGTATAACATGTTGTATGAAATATTTGACCACATGTGGGAGTATCTTTGATAAGGGTTTATCTGTATTGCATAGAAGATTTTTAACTGCCTGGGTAGACATTATAGAGAATGAATAAGTTCAAGAAGTGCTTAGAGATCAAGTGATTAATCTCTAACAAATTGATACAGAGAAATTATGCCTTTCCTCTGGTGATGAAAGCCTACAGGGTGGCACTCTGTTCTTTTCTCCAAAGTTCCATGATACTAGAATCTGATGCTTCAGACTGGCCTCTGTATCATTGATCTGACTGAGATGTCATTTTTAAATGGAGAGAAGCAAAATCTTACCAGTGTTCTTAGCCATTAGGAAAAATTGCAAAGCAAGAGGTATAACCTGAGTTTACAGAGAACTAACTTTTAACTGGTCAAGAAAGAATTTTCCTCCTTGGCTGAGACTAATCCTCATAAATCATGAGTAAATGACTCACCTTTTTTGAAAAGATTTAACTTTAGTACAACAAAAGTTGACGTGAGTGCCCACAGTGTTCCAGGCACTGGGCTAAAGACTAGGAGATATAAAGATAGATCAGTATAGTTCCTGCCCCTGAGGAATTTATAGTCAGGTTGGAGAGACAGGCCCATAAGCAGAAAAATCCAACATAACATAGTTAAGTTCTGTGTTAGAGACAACCACAGGGATTTATAAGAACCTAAAGGAATATTCTCTAATCAGCCACTGAACAGTTACTATTAAATACTACTAGGAATGTTCATGAACACAGAGGCTATGGTCTCGTTTTTGTTGTTTTGCCAAACTAATGAAACTTCATGTTCTGAGAGCTTAATGCTCCATGAGTGAGTATAATAATGCATGCTCATTATTTAATTCCTTTAGAAGTTGGTGAAAAGCTTTATTAAAATTAGTCACAGAATTAAGATTCTCTGCTTAGTGTTACTGGGCTGAGCCCCTGTAGGTGAGTGACAAAAACAACAAAACCAAACCCACTGCCATCGATTTGATTCTGACTCATAGTGACCCCCATTGGGTTTCCGAGGCAGTAAATCTTTATGGAAGTAGATTGCCCAGTCTTGCTTCCGAACAGTGACTGGTAGGTTTGAACCACCAACCTTGTGGTTAGCAGTCAGATGCCTTAGGCACTATGCTCAGTGAATAACAGTGAGAGTTAAGTTAGTTAAGTCCACATATGAACCATCTGTGGAAGTAAACCAAGAGATTGTTGTAAACATGGGACTGAGTGTATAGGGATCACTCAGAACTTCAGACCAGATGACCTGGCTGTAATCTCAAAGACAGGATTGGATTGTAACTAAAACAGTAAGTTTCTCAACCTGCCCAGTTGAGGCCAGACTTTAGATTGCAACAAATTCACCAAGGTAGTGCCATCTCATTGCACACTGTCTGCACATTCAGCTAGCCTTTGTTTCTTTGCCAGGAAACTGCCCTTGCACTTCAGGTTAAAATTAGGATACCAGTAGTAAGGACTAACTAGGGCAGGTTGTCACAGCATTCCCAACCTGGTATTTTCGTAGATTTGGTCTATTTTAGGGTTGATGGCAGAAAAGAAGACATTCCTTTAGCTTTTAAATTTTGTTTACCTGGCTATTCAGTGATTTTTGATTTGTCAAAATTTCTACTAAATTGGAGATAATTTTTCACATATTTATCACCTAACTTCTGTGTCTAAGAAGAATTTTCCTAAGTATTTTGGGAAAATTTAACCCTGCCTGAAGAATTTATTGACAAATACAACTTATTCCTAAATAACTTGAATAAGAGCCTTTAGCCATGAAACGGTGTGTCAGTAATGCCTAATCATTTTAGCTGTCTATTTCCTTGTGTATCCTTTTTTAGCACCACAGACACATACATGCTTTTAACTCATTTGAGTTTTACCTCATTTCATTGCTATTATGAACACTAGGAAATAGAGAAATGGTTAAAAGGAGGAAATGGAAACAAAAGATGTGGATGATGTGCAGATTTGCATTTAATGTGGGAACGAGTTGGGTAATGGGAGCTATTGGAAATGCTGCAGCTCAGTCTTCGTCTCCACCAAAGAGGTGACAGCAGGTAATTTCTACCATGTGGGAGATTTCTAGCAGTACTTACAGATCATATTTAATGAGTGCAATAAAGCTGTAACATTTGTCACTTTGAGAGTCTTACATTAACGTCAGTATTTTGTATATTATCTTTATTATCAGATTACAAAAGATGTTATTAAAGAATTTGCAGATGATGGTGTCAAGTACCTGGAACTAAGGAGCACACCCAGAAGAGAAAATGCCACTGGTAGAATTTAATTACTTCTTAGTGAATGCATTATCCCTTCCCATATGCTTTGATTATTCATGTGTGTGCAAGTTGGGAGAATGAAACACTCTGTTTTCATGGGCACCTTAGAGTCAACAGTCCAAATTGTCATTTTTCCTGGGAACAGATGTCTATTAAGGAATGACTTGTGCTTAATTTAAAAAGTAGAAAATCAGAACAGGCATATCTGTTAAAGAGGGGCAAAATGGCCTGAAAAAATTTATTTTGTTCTTCCTTGTTTGTTTTATTCATTCTGAGAAGAGAGCACTTGCTCCTTATAGTTGAGTTGTCTCTTAGGCAAAGGCTAATTCTTGCTCCCTTCATCAAGGGAACTCATGATGCCACCAATTAGATGCAGAATCATGTTTTATAGCAGCCACTGAAATATAGATTATTTAGCCACTTGTCAGAGACCAGTAGTCTCTTAACGCCAGAAACAAGCTATGACGTGGTAAAACCTTTCTTTATGGAAAGATCTGGTGTGGGTGATCTTTCTGGATGAGCAGATCTGATGTGGTTTGGAGAAATTTCCAGGACTTTCCATCCATGGACACAGCATCAGGAGATATTATTAGTGTCATTGGCTCCCTCTTAGCACCTTGACTATGACCTGAAGAAGCCATACCACACTGTCTTATATTTATAGCCTAATGAACATTCAGGGGGTATTTTGAAACTTCTTAAAGTTGAAATAAAGACAAGAAGAAGATTCTTATCTCTTATTTTCAAACTGTACAATCAGTTCTAAGGTATACTGGTGAGGGTAGTAAGGGAAGGACAGAAGAAACTTGCCAATTAATAGAGCTGGTTTACTCTCTTCAGGAACAGAGAAGATATTAACCTAAGTAGGCAACAATAGGAGAATGGTTAAATAAAAAGTGGGATATTATACAAGCATTAAAAATACTTCCAAGGACACTTTCATGATGCAAGGAAATGCTCAGAATATAATGCTAAATGGCTGAAGAGGGTACCGATATTCTCAGCATCTTTTTAAAATGTGTTTATGTATATACATGTACTTAGATAAAGACAGTGGTTATCTCTGGGTGGTGGGATTACAATTTACTTTTATTCTCTATAATTTTTTGTGTTTGACTTTTCCACCAAAAGTGAGCATTTTATGTTCAGAAGGAAGAGGGTATTTTAGAGGAGATTGTTCTGGAGAGCCGCTTTCAGAGCCTCCCAGAAGAGGAAGACTTGAGCACCAAGCTTGGAAGGATATCTCTGGTGCCCTAGAAGAGAAGCACTGAGTCTGAGCAGGACTGAGAAGAAAGGAACATTAGAAAGGATTTATTTTCTGGACCAGCAGAAAAATAGCCTGCTAATAGAGAAAAATGTATCCCTTTTTTGGTGTATATATATAATTTTTTTTTCACTTTTCTAATACTTCATTTTCTTTGAAATCGATTAGCATTTTCCGTAGTGATACCGCCTTAGAAACCCAAGGAGGGGTCACTATGAGTTGGGTCCGACTCGACGACACATAACAACAACAATACTTCATTTTCTTTGAAATCTATTAGCATTTAATAAAATATAGCATAACTCATCTTTATTAACTATGCCCTTGGCACAACATAAAGTGAAAATGTTCATATAGGGCTGCTAATATTGAAGGATGAAATAGTTGATGATCTCCCTATATATATTTTCTATGCCTTCTTTCCAGGAATGACTAAAAAGACTTATGTGGAATCTATACTTGAGGGTATAAAACAGTCCAAACAAGAAAACATGGACATTGACGTTAGGTAAGAAACATTGTACTAACATTCTTTGTAGTTATTTAAAAAACTAGGATGTGAAATTTTACTGTTTGGATCACAGGTATAACAGATTTTTAGAAATCAAACCATAAGCAGTTTCTGTCTTTCAATAGAAAAAATTCAGTCAGGAGCCTTGTTGTTTATCTGAAGTTTACAGTGCAGTTCTGAATGTGTTTCTTCAACGTATAAATAACAAGAAAAGGGGAAGGATGGCTATAGATTGAAAGAGATTTAAGAGACACATTGATCCAGATAGGCCTTATCTGGATCTTGAATCAATCAAACAATAAAGGCAAAATAACAAAAATGAGACCATTGAAGATTTAAATATTGACTAGATATTTGATGCTACTTTAGGTATTTGTGTCTCATTCTTTTTGGCCAAGTAAAATTCATGTTATCTAGACTTCAGTCAGGCTATACATTCTCTAGAAAGATGTAATCCATGTAGTCTATCATGCCTCTTCATCTGTTTGTATTCTGTTGTGTTTTTTCTGCATTAAAGGTATTTGTTAGCAATCGACAGACGAGGTGGGCCTTTAGTAGCCAAGGAGACTGTTAAACTTGCTGAAGAATTCTTCCTTTCTACTGAGGAGACAGTCCTTGGCCTTGACCTCAGTGGAGACCCTACAGTAAATTATTTTTTCTAAATATATTTTATTTCTAAAAGGTAGAATCAGTGGGAAAAGCATTAGCTTGGAACATTCTGTATTCTGCAAAGGGTACAGCAGACTGTGTGAATGAAGCCCTGTTCTGCCCTGGATGACCAGAATGTCTAGAGCAGCTGTTCTTAGCCTGGTTTCTGAGAGAGAATTAAGCCCCCTTTTGGGAAAACCAAAAGAAATAGATTTACGTGACTGTTTTCTCCATTCTTCCAAAAGTAGTACATAGCTAGTACCATTGCACATGCACAAGAGAGAAGTTAATTCATTACATACAATGGATGTCTTAGGGCATTTAAAAAAAAAAAAAAAAAACTATTGCCATCAAGTCATTTCCAACTCATAGTGACCCTAAGGGACAAAGTAGAACTTCCCCTATAGTATTTCTAAGGCTGTCCATCTGTGGAAGCAGAATGCCAAATCTATCTTCCACAGAGCAATTGGTGGGTTAGAACTGCCGACTTTTTGGTTGGTAGCTGAGCACTTAACTACTGTGCCACCAGGGCTTCTTCTTAGGGCATATTAGGGCTGAATTATCTCATAGAATCCCCAGTTGAGAAGTGCGGGCCTAGAGCTTCAGAGTAAAGCTGAGTGTATCAAATGGGGCACTGTTGATATTTTGGGCCCGATAATTCTTTGTTGTGGGGGCTGACCTGTGCATTGTTTAGCAGCAGCCCTGGCCTTTACACACCAGATGCCAGAAGCACCCTCCCAGTTGTGACAACCAAATATATTTTCAGATAGTGCCAAATGTTCCCTGGGGTAGGGGGAGGGGAGAGGGCAAAATCACCCTGGTTGAAAACTGCTGGATTGGAGAGTGCCATGAAAATAATTCTTAATGACTTGTCTAAACCTGGCTATTCTGTTCTCATTTTCATTTATCCATTTGATAAAAACTTTCTTCAATAATCATGAGGGTTCCTGAAACTGGTACAATCTCCTCCTTACTCAAGTTGGAGCAGATGTCTGGGTGAAAGTGGGAGAATATGTAAAATCTCCACTTCTGAACCACTTCCCCACATTTCACTGCAACATAGATGGACTGGCTGTAGACAGGACTGGAAATCAGGACACTTGTGTTCTATCTCTGGCTGTTTCTTAATTTGTGGATTTTATCTCTCATTTCTGTAAATTTGGTTATGTAATTTTTCTGGGTCTTGTTTCTTAATAAAAACAACATAATAGGACTAGATATTTAGATTTCCTTTCAGAAATAAAATTTTATGACTGCCGTGACCTCTGGTGGCATAGAGCCTAAGGCATTTGACTGCTAACCAGAAGGTTGGTGGTTCAGACCCACCTGCCACTCTGCGGAAGGAAGACTAAGCAATCTGCTTCTGTAAAGATTTACTGCCTCGGACACCCAAAGGGGGTTGCTATGAGTTAGAATTGATTTGATGGCGGTGAGTTTGGTTTTTTGGTTTTATATCTGGCTTAGCTGAATGACTTACAGATACTTGACTTAAGGTTCCTGAGGGCAGGAGTTGTGCCAGCTTTGTATTCACCAAAGTGCCTAGAACATTGTAGGTACTTAATAACATTTTGGTAAATGTGTAAATGAATCAATCTGCCATTATTTTTTTCTGCCATTATGTTACTCTTTTGTTTATTGGGACAGAGTGCTCAGTTCCTTAGTTTGTTTCAAATTCTTGTGCATCCTCAATATAACTTCTGTCTTCAAGGCTGGACAAGCAAAAGACTTCTTGGAACCTCTTTTGGAAGCTAAAAAAGCAGGTCTGAAGTTGGCATTGCATCTTTCAGAGGTAAATAATATTGTCTTAGGTTTGAGAGGCCAAATTACAATGGAAAATAATAGTACCATTTTTAAATGAATAAAAATGCATCTGCCTTAAAGAAACATTTTTTTTTTTTTTTTTTTTTTGGAGATTTTTTTTTTTTATTAGGATTTGGGTGAAGATTTACAGAGTAAATTCACTTTTCATACTAAAGAAACATTTTTAAAAGAGGAAAGTAGATCTTTGATGTAAATTAAACTGATAAATGCATGATTTACTTTAGCCCATGTTATTTTTTATTTTATCTTTTTATGATAGCTGGGGGTGGCTGTTGACTCATAGTCCAGCTGTGAATAAAAAGAGCTTAATGAAATCTTGCTAGAGAAGATGCCTGAATTCCTATCAACAGCCTTGTCACTCGCAAGCTGACACTGAAAGAAGCACCAGTTCATCTCACATGTCCTTGTAGTGGAAGGGACCTGAATGCATCACATGCAGTGGCATAAAAAGAAGTTACTCAGTCACTCATCCTTGTCATTTTGTGGGTCTCAGCAGGGAGCCCCCATGCCACTCCTTGGCCCCCTGCTCCATGTAGCATGGGTACATAGACAGATGATGTACAGATAAAGTCTGGAGAGCAATCAATTTCTTAAGCACATGCTTGTGAGGCAAAAAAAAAAAAGGGGCTTTAGTCCAATTTTCCTCATTTGACAAATGGATTTACTTTCTATATAAGTTTTACCTCTTTGTTTACTTCACAGGGTTATTATGAGTATTAAGTGGGGTATTACATAAAGGTTGAATAAAACCATGATAAAAAGATAAAGTGGAACTTCTTGCCGGTACTTGGCTTTTCATGTCTGAAGGCAGAAAGGTTCGATTCAGGAACAATAATCTAGTGGCAAACAATTCTGGGATCCATGTTTCTACACCCTGGTCATGACAGACCTTTCACCCTCTAACTGACCTAACTGATGCCTGATTAAAGCCATTGATTGGTACAATGAACAGTGTGGTACTGTGACCTTGTACTTTTGTGTTCACCATCAAACTTGCTCATATTTTGAGAACTTTACCTTAGTTTCGGTTGTCTATCCTGCTGGACTTACATATGAATTTATGTGAAAAATGCAGAGAGTAGGTTTTTAAATAAGTAGTATTATTGTATCTAGAATTATTATTACTGTCATTGAAATGAATATGGAAAAATATTGGAGAATGAATGGGAAGAGAAAAGGTGAAGAAGAAAGCTGGGAAGGTATAAGCACATATGCTCAGAAGTAACTACTCAGAGTGACACAATACCTGGCTATAGAAAGACAGACTTAAAGAACCAAGAACCACTGAAAGAGGTCATTGATCCCCTCTTCTTTTTTTTTTTTTTTGAGATTCCAAACAAAAAAAAAGAAACACAAATGCTCTTGGATCTAATTCCTGACAGAATCGGGCATGGGACATTTCTTAACTCCTCTGAAGGAGGATCCCTGGAATTGGTAGACTTTGTGAGGCAACATCGGATACCACTGGGTAAGGCTTAGTTTTCTAGGTCTCCAGACAACCTCTGCCTCTCAGTCCCCTAGGGTGCAACCTATATGTAGAGAAGTACTATACTAGGAAAACAAATATCATTTAGAAAATAAAAGATGCATGGTGTATGTGCTTTCTGAGCCTCATTCAGGAAACAGAAAGCTTTAGTTTCCATTAAATTAGAAGCTCCATGAGGGAAGAGATCTTGTTTTTCTTGTCCTCTGCTGCAGTCCCCAGGGCCTAAGACAGTGGCTTACATTCAACAAACACTTGTTGAGGGAATAAGAATCATCTAGTATATTGAAGTAGCATTAATCTAATTATCATGCCATGAAAATAAACCAAAAAAAACCAAAAAACCCACTGCCATCAAGTTGATTCAACTCATACTGACCCTATAGGACAGAGTAGAACTGTGCCATACAGCTTCCGAGGCTGTAAATCTTTATGGAAGTGGACTCTTTTTTCTGCGGGGCAGCTGGTGGGTTCAAACTGCCAACCTTTTGGTTAGCAGGCAAATGCCTTAACCATTGTGCCATCAGAGCTCCTTTAAAATTAAGAATTATGGAAAATTCCATGTATATTTTTACACATCTGTTGATCATTACTTATTTGTCTACATTTATATACTCGAAGATGTTTTTATTTAACAACAAATATTTATAAAGAACTTATTCTGCTCCAGTCACTGTTTTAGTTTCTGGAAATAGAGCAGGAAATAAAACAGATGTTTTTTTCCCTCAAAGAATTTATATTCTATTGGACAGACAATATGCAAATGTATAAAAAAATAGTAAGTTCTATGAAGAAAATTAAATAGGTTGATATAATAGGATTGGATGACCATTTTAGATTGAATGGTGAAGGAAAGCCTTTCAGAAGAGGGAAAGTAGCAATTTGCTGAAAAACATTTTACTAACGAATCAATTTGCTGAATTTACAAATTTGCTAAAACACTCATATATACTGTGTTTTAACTATAGAATTTTCAGTTCATATTGGATGAGATCTTTTCTTTTACTAAAGAAATTTTCAGACATACAAAAGTAGAATTAAGTAGTAAATCCCCACATATGTAACATTAGCTTAAACAGTTATTAATATTTTGCTAATCTTTTCTCATTAATCCTACCCCATTTTTTTCCCTTCTTTTTTTGCTGAACGTTTTCAAACAAATCCCAGGCATTGTGTCATTTCACAAATGAGATGGTTTGATTTTAAAAGCTTTTGAAAATTCTATGAAGTTTCAGTTGACCAATATTCATTTTGTACTCATAGCAATATTATAAGCAATGTTTTCTCAAAAGCAAGAGTTTTAAACTTGATCTTCTTATAAATATATCTAGAAGTGTTTATTTTGTAATCAGATATGTCAGCATTATCTACAGGAATTTTTTAGTTTATACTGATTTCTTTAGAGACTTTTACCAACATTTTAGTATATTTAGAATTTTTTTTCACAAGTTTTTCAAGTAGCACATTAAACTTTTGTTTCCAGCAGTGGCAACCAATATTTAGTTACACGATGAGGCTGTAAACTGCAATCCCATAGGTTTCTCCCAGTTACTAGAATTTGGTAGATCTCTGAGATAGGATTCTTTGGATATTTCTGATTTCTTTTGGCTATTTTTCATTTCTTTTGGATGCTTTTTTTAAAAAAAAAAAATCTTGTGCTTTAGGTACATATTTACAGAGCATCTTTTGGATGCTTTGACTATCGCTTTATATTTTTTTCACATTTTACCTTTTTTCCCCCAGTTCTTCAAATGGTTATGTATCAGCTTTAATTTTGTATTTTTGGCAGTGAAAAATTTTAATTTCAACATTTTACCTTTAACAGGTTCTAGTAATTTTTTACATCCTTTAAATATCACTTATTTTCTAATTGTTGTTGTTGTTGTTAAGTGCCATCGAGTCATCTCTGACTTACAGCGACCCTGTGCACAGCAGAACGAAACACCGCCTGGGCCTATGCCAGCCCCATGATCCTTACTATACCTGAGCCCATTGTTGCAGCTACTGTGTCAAGCCATCTCGTTGAAGGCCTTCCCCTTTTTTGTTGTCTCTTCATTTTGCCAAGCATGACATCCTTCTCCAGGGAATGGTCCCTTCTGACAACATGACCAAAATATGTGAGATGAAGTCTCACCATTCTTACCTCCAGGGAGCATTCTGGCTGCACTTCTCCAGGACAGACTTGTTAGTTCTTTTAGCAGTCCACAGTACTTTCAGCATTCTTCGCCAACACCACAGCTCAAAAGCATCAATTCTTCGGTCTTCCTTATTCATTGTCTAGCTCTCACATGCATAAAAGGTGAGTGAAAATACTATGGCTTGTGTCAGGCATACCTTAGTCCTCAAGGAGACATCTTTGCTCTTCAGCACTTGAAAGAGATCCTTTGCAGCCGATTTGCCCAATGCTATACGTCGTCTCATGTCATGATTGCTGCTTCCATTGGCGTCATTTGTAGAACCAAGTAATGTGAAGTCTTTGACACTTTCAGTCTTTTTGCCATTTTTTGTAATGTTGCTTATAGGACTGGTTGTGAGGATTTTTGTTTTCTTTATACTGAGTTGTAATCCATACTGCAGACTGTATTCTTCAATCTTAATCAGTAAGTACTTCAAGTCATTCTCACTTTCAGCAAGCAAAGTTGTGTTGTCAGCATATCGCAGGTTGTTAATGATTCTTCCTCTAATCTTAATGCCATGTTCTTCATGTGGTCCAGCTTCTCGGATTATTTGCTCAGAATACAGATTGAAAAAGTATGGTGAAAGGACATGACCCTGACGCACTCCCTTCTTGATTTTAAACCACGTAGTATTCCCTTTTTCTGTTCGAATGACAGCCTCCTGGTCTATGTGCAGGTTTCTCATGAGTACAATTAAGTGTTCTAGAATTCCCATTCTTCTCAGTGTTATCCACAATTAGTTATGATCCACACAATCAAATGCTTTTGCATAGTCAATAAAACACAAGTAAACATCTTTCTGGTATTCTTTGCTTTGAGCCA
>NW_006921613.1:17265172-17275454 GCF_000298275.1 Orycteropus afer afer | reverse complement strand
TCTTGCAGTCAGTTGGCCAGGTAGCTGTCTTCCAAATCTCTTGGCATAACTGAGTGAGTGCCTCCAGTGGGGCATCTGTTTGTTGAAATATCTCAATGGGTATTCCGTCAATTCCTGGAGCCTTGTTCTTCGCCAATTCTTTCAGTGCAGCTTCAACTTCTACCTTCATCACCATTGGTTCTTGAACATATGCTACCTTGTGAAATGGAGATCGACCAGTTCTTTTTGGTACAGTGGCTCTGTTTTTCCTTCCATCTTCTTTTGATGCTTCCTGTATCATTCAATATTTTGCCCATAGACTATTTCTATATTGCAACTCAAGGCTTCAGTTTTTTCCTGGTTCTTTCACAGTTTGAGAAATGCCGAGCGTGTTCTTCCCTTTTGGTTTTCTAACTCCAGGTCTTTGCACATTTCATTATAGAATTGGCTTTGTCTGCTCGAGCTGCTCTTTGAAATCTTCTGTTCAGCTCTTTTATCTTGTCTTTTCTTCCATTTGCTTTAGCTATTCTTCGCTGAAGGGCAAGTTTCAGAGGCTCTTCTGACATCCATTATGGTCTTTTCTTTTTCATCTTTTTAATGCCCTCTTGCTTTCTTCATGACTGATGTTCTTGATGTCATTCCACAATTCTTCTGGTTTTCGGTCATTGGTGTTCAATGCATCAAATCTATTCTTTAGATGGTCTCTAAATTCAGGAGGGTCATATTTTGGCTTTCGTGGACTTGTTTTAATTGTCTTCAACTTCAAGTTGAACTTGCGTATGAGCAGTTGATGGTCTGTTCTACAATCAACTCCTGGCCTTGTTTTGGCTGAAGATATTGAACTTTTCCTTCGCCTCTTGCCACAGATGTAGTCAGTCTGATTCCTGTGTACTCCGTCTGGTGAAGTCCATGTGTATAGCCACCGTTTGTGTTGTTGAAAAAGGTATTTGCAGTAAGTAAGTCGGTCTTGCAAAATTCTATCATGTGATCTCCAGCGTTATTTCTGTCACCAAGGCCAAATTTTCCAACTACTGGTGATTCTTCTTTGTTTCCAATTTTTGCATTCCAATCACCAGTGATATGCAACACATCTTGATTACATGTTCAGTCAATTTCAGACTGCAGAAGTTGATAAAAATCTTCAGTTTCCTCATCTTTGGCTTTGGTGGTTGGTGCGTAAATTTGAATAATAGTAGCATTAACAGGTCTTCCTTGTAGGCATATGGATATTATCCTGTCACTGACAGCATTGTGCTTCAGGACAGATTCTGAAACATCCTTTGTGATGATGTATGCCACGCCATTTCTCTTCAATTTGTCATTCCTGGCATAGTAGATCATATGGTTATCTGATTCAAAATGGCCAAAACCGGTCCATTTCAGCTCACTAATGCCTAGGATATCAATCTTTATGCATTCCATTTCATTTTTGACAACTTCCAATTTTCCTAGATTCATACTTTGTATATTCCATGTTCGTATTATTAATGGATGTTTGCAGCTGTTTCCCCTCAATTTGAGTCATGCCTTTCAGCACATGGAGGTCCAGAAAGACTTACTTTACCCATATCATTAAGGTAGGCTCTACTCTGATAAAGCAACTCTTTCCCAGTCCTATTTTGAGTGCCTTCCAACCCAAGGGGCTCGTCTTCCTACACTGTGTTGCACAGTGTTTCTGAGAAATTCATAAAGTTGACCAGTAATGTATCAGATAGTGTTTCTCTGCTATTCATAAGGTTTTTCCTGGCCAGTTTTTGAGAAGTGGATGGCCTCCTCCTTCTTCCTAGTCTGTCTTAGTCTGTAAGCTGTGTTAAAACCTGTGCACTATGTGCAACTCTGCTGGCGTCTGAAACACCACTGGCACAGCCTCAAGCCTCACAAGCTTACAAGCCCCACAGGATGACAAACTGACAGACCTAAGTTTGTCTCCCTTAGCTGTTGGAAACGTCTGCGCTCTCCCCTGACCTAATTCCTACCTGGAACCTGACACTTTGTGGTCCCTGGTTGCTCCCTCCCTTTCCTGGTTCTAGGGGGCTTGGGGCCTAGCCTTGCCTCCTTCCCCTTTTACCTGAATATCCTGCCGCTCTGGAGGTCCCTGGCCTCTCCTACTCCCTCCCTTTCCTGGCTCTAGGGAGCTCAGGGCCTAGCTTTGCCTCCCACCCCTTTTACCTGGATCCTACAACTCCAGAGGTCCCCGGCCTCTCCTGCTTCCTCCCTTTCTTGGATCTATGGGGCTTGGGGCCTAGCCTTGCCTCCTGCCCCTTTTTACTGGATAACCTACTGCTCCAGAGGTCCCCATCTAAACAATAGTTTAGCATAATTCATAAAGAATGTTTGTCTTGAGCAAGAATTATCTATATGTATGACCATGAGACCAGAAGAACTAGATGGTGCTCAGCTGCCAATGCTAACCACTCAGAAAGAGTTCAGTGCAGGAGATCCTTAATAGAATAGGAGAACAAAACTCAAAAGTCATTAAAAAAAAAAAAAAAAAAGACCAGGTTTACTGGTCTGATAGAGCCTGGTAAGACCCCTGAGGCTGTGGCCCCAAGTCACCCTTCAAGTCTGGAATTGAATTCACTCCCATGATTTGCAGCCAAACAGTAGACAGGCATATAGGGTGAACATTTATATAGGTAGGTACACTCTTTAGAGCTATCAATAGTGGGAGAATGGAAGGGCAGTGTTTTCACAGAGAGATAGCTCAGGGGATAGGAGTGCACAGGAAAGAAGGACACAGGGAAGAGGTAACTACAGGGAGGAAGTGGGATGAGAGCTGTTACATTGTGGGGAATTGCAGTCCATGTCATGAAACAAAATGTATATGAACTGCTGTATGAAAAACAAATTTGCATTGTAAACTTTCACCCAAATCATAATTAAAAAAAAAATTACATGAGTTTAAACTGACAACAATTAATCTAAAGCATGGATAGAACTTTAAGGGGCATAGAGCCTAAATTAATGGTATTGAAACTGTGAGTAGAGATAGAATGGTGACACCATGTAAAGTATGTAACCAATGTTACTTAAGTGTTTATATAGAAATTGTGAATGGATGTGTGTTTGGTTGTGTATATTGCCACAAAAAAATAGAGTATTTTAAAATAAAACTCTGCTCCACTGCCATGATAATTCCCTGCCTTCTTTATGGTGACTGACTAAACACATTCCCATTTGCTCACCATTTTGGTAAAAGAAAAGGAAGCACATAGATATGAAGGGGATGTTAAATTCCCTGCCTGGTACAATTGGCCACCATAAATTGCAGCATATCTTTCCTGTACAGCTGTACTACTTAAACTATACATTTTTACACATTAAAAAAGAAATCAAAGTCTGGATTAAACCCTAAAACTATTGCCCTAAAATAATCTTTAAAGCTTAAACCAAAAATATCCCCTAAAGTCTTCTTAAAACCAAATGATAATTTAGTTTCACTAGTAAATAATGTCTACCTTGAAGACTGGTACACCATGTGATCCTCGGCCTATTCGACTGTGAGACTAGAAGAACTAGATCTACTCAGAGGGGGATCCTGAATAGAGTGAGAGAACAATGTGGAGTAAAACTCAAAATTTAAAAAGAAAAAAAAAAAAAAAAATGGGACCAGGTTTATTGGTCTGATAGAACCTGGTGGAACCCCTAAGACTATGGTCCCTAGCTGCCCTTAGGCCTAACATTGAACCCACTCCTGTGGCTTCTAGCCAAACAAAAGACAGGCATATGAGCTGAACATTTACATTAGGTAGATAACACTACTTGGAGAGTACAATCATGGGAGAATAGAAGGGCTGTGTGTGTACAGGGACATACCTCAGGGGGCAGGAGTGCATGGAGGGAAGGACAAGGAAGAGGTAACTGGGGAAGAAGTGGGAAGAGAGCTGTTGCATTGTGGAAAATTGCAGTCAATGTCATGAGATCAAAGTGTGAACTGCTGTATGGAAAATGAATTTGCTCTGTAAGCTTTTCACCCAAATCACAATAAAAATAATAATAAAAAAAAAGTTTCCCTTGAGCATTGTGTTCTTTTAAGATCTGTGGATATGGAATCAAATTAACAACAGCAACTTGAAAGATGAGGTAGGACCCTTAGGAGGCAGTGAGTTTATGTTAATGGAAGAGGAACAATTTGGAAAAGGAGGGTGAGAATGGTTGCACAACTAGAATGTAATCAACGTTGGTGAGTTGTATATGTTTTTTAAAAAGTCAGCTTTGACTTTTTAATGAACTGTAAATGACCATAGTTTGGTAAGATTTCTTAATGTATCTATTTGGTGAATATGGAATGAGTTCTTTTATCTGCTTTTAATAAGTTTTTTTTCCCCCTTTCATCTAGAACTCTGTTTGACCTCAAACATCAAAAGTCAGACAGTTCCGTCTTACGACCAACATCATTTTGGATTCTGGTACAGCATTGCCCATCCTTCTGTGATCTGTGTAAGGTGCTACATGTGAAGTATTTTTGCTTCTCTTTAGTCCCTAAGTTGCATTAGGTCAATATTCACTATCTAGCCTGCCTGCTTGCCTGAGGGTAATGCTGAAGGAGAGGGATGAGAGGGGATTGGGGCATTGGAGGCTGCAAAAGACCAGGGTGACTCTAATTTGGTGCTACAGGAAAAGGTCCAGGATAGTACCTGGGGAAACAAAATAAATACTGGTGCCCAGCACCCATCCTCTGTCATTCTCTTTTATTTGATCTGGGTTGATCCTGAGCATGGATATTTTTTAAAAGTTCCCTGGGTGATTTTAATATGCATCCAGGGTTGAGAACCACTGCTTTAGTGGGTTTTGTTGTTGCTGTTGTTTTTAAGTATTAAAAGTCTGTATAATTTGAGATAGGCACAGGTTGATTTACAGGACCTTGTGTAGACTCTTGGGAAGAAGCAAGCTAAATAGGAAAATAGGCCCTAAACAAAAAGGTGGCTTTTCAAAGAACAATTTCCTTGTTCATTTTGAAAATTTCTTGTTTATATTGGCAGACTGATGATAAGGGTGTTTTTGCAACACACCTTTCTCAAGAGTACCAGCTAGCGGCGGAAACATTTAATTTGACTCAAACTCAGGTGTGGGATCTGTCTTACGAATCTATCAACTATATCTTTGCTTCGGATGGTACTAAATCTCAACTGAGGAAGATGTGGAATCATCTGAAGCCCAACGTGTTACATTTTTAAGCTGTAATGAGGGGAACTACTTTCAAGTTGTATGTTTTAACAAGATCTCCCTGTAATATCGTACTTAGTAAATCATCCACCACTCCTTTTGAAGCATAAGCAGCCAAGTACAATGGATTCCAGGGTGCTCAGTAAATATGTATTAAACTGATTGACAGGCTCTGAGGTTTTACAAAGTCTACCTCCATGCTGCCTACTGAAGGAACTTACTGCTAAGTAAACTTCCCATTCAACCTGTAACTTTTGTTTTTCAATGAGCAGTCACTCATTGTTAGGTGCCATCGAATAGGCTCCAACTCATAATTACCCTATGTACAACAGAATGAAACAATGCCCGGTCGTATGTCATGCTCACAATCCTTGCTATATTTGAGCCCATCATTGCAGCCATTGTGTCACTCCATCTTGTTGAGAGTTTTCCTCTTTTTCACTTATCCTCCACATTACCAAGCATGATATCCTTCTCCAGGGAATGATCCCCTCTGACAGCATGACCAAAGTAGGTGAGACAAAGTCTCGCTATTCTTGTTTCCCAGGAGCATTCTGGCTGTACTTCATCCAGGACAGATTTGCTTGTTCTGGCAGTCCATGGTGCTTTCAGTATTCTTCGCTAACACCAACACCACAATTCAAAATCATCAACTCTTCGGTTTTCCTTGTTCATTGTCCAGCTTCCGCATACATATGAGGTAATTGAAAATACCATGGCTTGGATTAGGTGCACCTTAGTCTTCAAAGAGATATCTTTGCTCTTTAGCACTTTAAATAGGTCTTTTGCAACAGATTTGCCCAGCACAGTATGATGTCTGATTTCTTGACTGCTGCTTCCATTGGTGTTGAGTATGGATCCAAGTAATATGAAATCTTTGACAACTTCAGTCTTTTCTCCATTTATCATGATACTGCTTACTGGTCCAGTTATGAGGATTTTTATTTTCTTTATGTTGAGGTGTAATCCATACTGAAGACTGTAGTCTTTAATCCATCAGTAAGTGCTTCAGGTGGTCATCACTTTCAGCAAGCAAGGTTGTGTTGTCTGCATATCACAAGTTGTTAATGAGTCTTCCTCCAATCCTGATGCCAGTTCTTCATACAGTCCAGCTTCTAAGAGTATTTGCTTAGCATACAGATTGAATAAATATGTGAAAGGATACAACCCTGATGCACTCCTTTCCTGATTTTAAACTATGCAGTATCCCCTTGTTTTGTTTGAATAACTGCCTCCTGGTTTATGTACAAGTTCCTCATGAGCACAATTAAGTATTCTGGAATTCCCATTATTTGCATTATTTGAGAAATGCTTAGATTGAAGATGGTTGTTTTCTTGCATAACATTCCATCATTCTCTCTACCCCCACCCACCTACACAGATATTGCATATCCCTACACTCCACAATCTTCAAATAAGGTCATAAATTGACAACTTGTACAATTTTAGTTCCTTTAGGGCCAGAAAACTCAGAACTCAGATAAGAAACCTAGGGAGTGGTTTCCAAAGCCTGTTTAAACTATAGACATAAACTTACCTTTTATCCCTTAATCTATATATGAAATAAAAATTTTTTCTTAAAAAAATCATGAATATACTGAAAGACAGTTATAAGAATATTCATCATAGTACTATATAGTATGAAATTGCAAACAGTTTAACTATCCAGAAGTAAGGAATGGTGAGAAAAAAAAAAATACAGTCTACTCATAAATTATATTCTGCCACCACCACTAAAAGTGTTGTAGAATAAAATGTAATGACCCAAAAGTGGTCTTGAAAAAATATTCAATTAAAAAAAATGTAGTTACAAACAATTTTATAATCCTCAGAAGGAAGATTGAGCAATCTACTTCTGTAGTGATACCGCCTCGGAAACCCAAGGAAGGGTCGCTATGAGTCAGATCCGATTCAACAGCAGTGAGTAGTTTGCTTTTGGTTGGTATACAGCAGTGGGATGAGGGATTTTAATTGGTTGGCTTTATCATGAAATTCTTTTAACATAAAAAGTCGTGCTAGCCTTAAGTGGAAGTGGGAGCATGGAAGGGCACAAGTTTCCCCGTAGGAATCAGGGTATTTTCAAAAATAGTGTTTCTACCTTACTTTCTTCTTTCTCTCGCTCTTTTTTTTCTTTCTTTCTTTCTTTTTTCCCCCCAGAATGTAGTGTAACTGATGGCTATGCATTAAAATTTTTTTTTTTTTTAATTTTGGTTTGGGTGAAAGTTTACAGAGCAAATTAGTTTTCCATTCAACAATTTAGATTTTTTTTTTCAACATTAGT
The DNA here is from genome assembly GCF_000298275.1 of Orycteropus afer afer. Lineage (NCBI taxonomy): Eukaryota > Metazoa > Chordata > Mammalia > Tubulidentata > Orycteropodidae > Orycteropus > Orycteropus afer. Next base: position 17,268,028 of record NW_006921613.1, on the reverse strand, counting down.
TGCAATTCCCTCAGTATAAAAGCACTCTTCTCTCACTTCCTCCCTGGGTTCCCCGTTTCCATTCATCTTTCTTTCCTGGCCCTTCCTACCTTCTGAGCTTTGTTTTTGGGCAAATGCTGTCGTTTTGGTGTCAAAAGATTGATTATTCCGAGGAAGTCTGAGGAATTACATCCTTCGTGAGTGTTACTATTCACTTTATAGGCTTGTCTGTTGTTTAGCTGCAAGGTGATCCCTGGGGGTGGATTCAGTTCCAGGTTTGAAAAGTGCCTGAGGGCCAATCTTGGAGGTTACACCAGTCTCTATCAGACCAGTAAATTTTTGTTTATGATTTTGAATTTTGTTTTACATTTTCCTCCTGTTCTGTCCAGTACTTTTCTGTGGTCTTGATCACTTGGTCACTAGTAGTAACTGGGTACTATCCAGTTCTAGTCTCAGGGTAGTGGAGATTGTGGTTTGTGTGGTCCATTGGACAAATTATTTCCTTGAATTTTTTGAGTTTCTTCGCTCGTCTTTCCTCCAGACAGGGAGAAACTACTAGCTATATTTTAGATGGCCACTCACTAGCTTTTAAGACCCCAGTTGCTACTCAACCACAGTAGGACGTAGAACACTGTGTTTGAGAACTGTTATACCAGTTGACTTAGTTGTTCCCCAAGACTGTGTTCCTAAGCCCCCAAGTCCAGTGACTCATTCCCACAAAGTATTTGGTTATGGCTAAGAAGTTTTTATAACTTTGCCACCTGTTTTCTCTTCTATATACATGGATATATTTATAGCACATACAAATATGTATGTAGAAATATCCTCTGCCAAACATATGTATGGTCTTTGGGGTCAGGCACTTCTTCATCTTTAAGGTACTTTTGCTCTCTGTTTCTAGACTTTAACCTGATTTCCAGTCATTCCAAGTTTTTGTTTCTGAAAGAGCCCCATGGTGGGTATAGCAGGAGAGGAAGAACTTAGGCTGTAAGTAGTTAGCTCACATAATAATTGTTTAGACCTTTTACTTTATGCTGCTATTTTTTTGAGGCAGGGGAAATAAAATTGAGGGGCTCATTTTGTTTTTAAAAGTATGGCTATTGGTCAGAACCCAGAAATGAAACTCTTAAAATTATCTCAAGTATTTTGCATCTTTCTCCTCTTAGCAGGTAATCCAGGAATCATCAACCATCACACTAGAATTTTGCCAAAAAATATAGGTAGGTCAACAGTTTATCAGTGTTTTGGTGATATGTGTATGTATATTTTTATATCTGGTTATGTGTATTATATCTATATTTAATATCACTTTAAGCATAAGGAGCCCTGGTGGCACGATGGTTAAGCACTTCGGTGCTAACCAGTCAGCAGTGTGAACCCACCAACTACTCTGGGAAATAAGGCCTGCAGTCTTCTCCCATAAAGATTATCGCCTAGGAAACCCTACCAGCTCAGGCAGTTCAACTCTATCCTGTATGATCACCATGGATCAGAATCGATTTAACGGCACACAATTTTAAGCATAGTGTACTTGGTTCTCTTTCTTAGGAAGAATTCTTGAAGATAATTACTTCTTGCTTCTTCAATTCTCAGGAAAAAATAGGGCAGTAGAGAAAGGTTTGAGTTAGTTTGAAGTCAACTGGGTCTTCCCCTGGTAAGAGAGTTTGCCTTCGCCCTGTTACTTTTGTACATTCTTTTTATCTGGAGGTTGAAGGACTGGTACTTAGTATTTTAAAATGAAGCTGACTTTCCATGACTAGTTATCACAGGTCCTTGTGGATGGTGGATATGGATTCAGATATCGGGGAAGGATTTTTGTTCTAATTTTTCTTGGACCATTTTTTGCCTGGAACATAAAGATTCATATTTCTTGTTACTTCACAGCCAAAAGAAGGAGGTAAAGATTTATCTTACCTGTCACTTAATTGTCATAATTTGCATACATAGATATAAAACACCTGAAGTAACACCAGGTACTTTACACACATAATTTTTATTAACATGGTATCCCTGAGAGGCAGATTAAGATGTAAACAGTATTTTGCTTTATAAAAAGGGAAATTGAGGCAGGTTGACTTACACACAGTACATCTGGAACAATTCATATCCACTGATACCCCATCCAGTGCTTTTTCCACATGACTGCACACCCTTTCCAGTGCTTTTTTTCCACATGACTGCACATAGATACACTAATTTTCTTGACATTACAGCACACTTTCTGAACTATGTCAGATTTGGAGGCATTGCTTGACTGGTATTTCTTGTACCTTCCTGTTTCTTCAGCAACGTAACTGAGATACCATCTCCCCTTAAACCCTAATAAACATTAGGAAATTCTAGCATCCCTGGTAGCATAGTGCCTAAGGCACTAGACTGCTAACTAGAAGGCTGGCGGTTCAAACCCAGCAGCCACTCCTCGGAAGGAAGGTTGGGCAATCCTACTTCCGTAGTGACACTGCCTCAGAAACCCAAGGAGGGGTCACTATGAGTTAGGGCCGACTCGATGGCAAATAACAGCAGCAGCAGTATCCCTTCAACACCAGAACCCTAATTGATCGCTCATCTAACAATATTAATTACAGAACATCTCTCTCCCCATTCCTTTCTCGGATCTCATTCCAGCCATAGGATTCTAATTTAATATGAAATGTAAAACAACTCTTATCCCAGGCCTTAGCTATCTGGCCATGTTCATCTCTTCCTGTATCTAACCTGCCCATCTTCAAAAGGTGTACTTTCTGATCTTTGTCTCCCATAAGAGCTAGTTCCCTAGATGGACACTGGGAAGAGGTAATTATGGGGAGGAAGTGGGAGGGGAGCTGTTGCATTGTGGTAAACTGTGGTCAATGACATGAGACAAAGTATATGTGAACT
>NW_006921613.1:17256456-17257109 GCF_000298275.1 Orycteropus afer afer | reverse complement strand
AAAAAACTCACTGCCATTTAGTCAATTACAACTCATAGTTGACCCCCTTTGAGTTTCTGAGGCTGTCAATCTTTACGGAAGTAGACTGCCCCATCTTCCTTCTGCAGAGCAGCTGGTGGGTTTGAACCACTGACCTTCTGGTTAGCAGCCAAATGACTTACCCACTACACCACCAGAGCTCCAAATGAAATATAAGAACCTTAAATATGTGAATAAATATGTATTGTTAGTTTCCAAGAAAGGTATTCAGTATTTTCCAAATGTACAAGCCATTTTTTAGTGGAACAGAATGAATACACTATGGAACTGATGCTCCATGAACACCTTTCAAAAATGTTGATATAAATGTATTTGTATGTTCTGTAAGGATGTCCAGGTATATAGTAAAGCTGACAAGGGACAAGGTTGTGGTGACAGCCACAGCCTGCTACCCAGAGGAATCAAGTAGTTGGACCTGTGGACTCGGGACCATAGTCCCAGAGGACATCAAGCTCAACTGGCATAACACTACACAAAAACATTGTTCCATATCCTACTTTGGCGAGTAGTGACTGGGATCTTAAAAGCTTGCAAGTGGCCATGTAGATGCAACAATGGGTCTCTCTTCATCCAGAGCAAAGAAGAATGAAGAAAACCAAAGACACACGGAAACT
>NW_006921613.1:17252141-17256356 GCF_000298275.1 Orycteropus afer afer | reverse complement strand
ACTGCTGTATGGAAAGTGAATTTGCTCTGTAAATCTTCACCCAAATCACAATTAAAAAAGAGAGAGAGAGAGAGAAAAAAAAAAGAGCTAGTCCCCTAAAACTTCTCATTCTTCCTTCCCACTGCCAGCCAGCTCTTTCCTTGCTGTGTAGTTAATATAGCATGAGTCCCTGATCATGAAGGTGTACCACTTTCTGGTCTGCTTCTGGTACTCCATATTTCAGCTAAGTCAATTCTCTGCTTACTGCACAGCCCACATCATGCTTCTGAAGTTTTGTGCTGAACCAAGCTTTATCAAAGTAACCTTCCTTATAGTCTGGCCCTTTGACGACTTCTTCATCTACACAAAATACTACGCTCCCCAATTTTCCCATTCAGCACTCAATTTCGCAACTAGTTTTGGAAAATTCATCCCACCCTAAATTACCCAGGAACTTTCCCTCCTTTGAACACTTCCTGCTTCATAGAGCCTTCCTAAATAGGATACTTTCCAGGTTTTTCTTATAGGAAACTCAAATGCATTGGACCTTAACATTTATGCATAGTGTCACTATGTAACTTTCTAGATTTCTTGAAGACGCCCTAACTATACATGTGCACTTATTATTTGTCCATATTGTCATCTGTTTTTGACTGTAAGGACAAAAACAGGGTCTGATTAACTTGTGCTGTACAGGGCACATCACACTATTATGAACATATGGGCATTTAATACTATTTTAGTATTAAGAGTAGTAATTACATTCGAAGAGCTGCTTTTAAAAATAGATATATCCAGTTGAATGTGAGTGTGTGTACGTGTTTCAGCCACAGACTGGCAACTCCACAGTCCAAAGATAATTCATCTTTTCTGCTGTTTGGGTAAGGACGGTTGGTACTAAGTGATCTGTTTTTCCAGTACACAAGGAGGCAGCAGTGGCTTCTGGTCATTGCAGGTTAGTATTGAACCACCCATAGGGTGCATAACACTGTACTAGGTGTTTGGAGTGTGTGGGATATGGAACATTTGCTATTGGCCACTTTAACTACTTTGTCTATCACCACATCTACCTGGCTTACTCTTTGGGTATCTGGACAAGGGACAGATGAAATTCAGATATAATGGGGCAGAAAGAAATCAAACTAGATGCTGTAAATGTAGTGCTTTTCTATTCCAAATCTTCTAGAACTTGGAAAAAACTAAGAAACCAGGGCTCATACCTCAATATTTATACTAGGTTTATGTTGTTTTGACATATATAACAAGTTCTTGACAAAATATTTCATAGGGCAGAACCAAGATGGACATTAAAATCTCTGAAAATAAATGGTATGTGCAATAAATGTCATTCTGAGCACAGACTTAAATGTACAAAAAGTCAGGTTTTTTTTCCAAGCATTTCCGTTATTGTTTAAAGAAGAGCTAGTCTTAAGAAAAGTCTCATAAATTCTCCATGAGATGCTTCAGTGACAGGTTTATCCAGTCAAATGCAGCTGAGTAACAGGATGAGTAAAGAAGGTGCAATCAAATTTATGGGATTTATTACTGCATCTTCTCTACTTTATTAAGGGAACAGTATAGGCACTGAGAGGGAAAAGTTGTTACCTATCAATTCAGATGCAGACATAGAGGGACTGAAATTCCCCTTTCATTCTTTAAGATGACTATGTTGGAAATTTGGCTTTAGATTTGGGAGAACCGTAAAGAATAGAGGAACAGATCCTAAAGAATATTTCCCAAGGTAGCTGGGCAAAGAAAAGGAGATGGATCTCACTGTTGGAAGACTTTCCAAACAGTACATTTATTGAAGGGCTTTCCTTTCTAGATCCTCCGGGGCTTGCTTCGGTGCTGACTGTGACAGAAGCTTTTCTCGTGTATGGATTTCTCGATGCTTATTTAGGGCAGAGCTTTTACTGAAGCACTTGCCACAGTCATGACACCCATAAGGTTTCTCTCCTGTGTGGGTTCTATGATGTGCACGTAAGTCAGAACTCTTACTGAAACTCTTCCCACAATCAGGACATACATGGGGTCTTTCCCCTGTGTGTATCCTCCTATGTGCACTAAAGTGAGAACTGTTATTGAAGCTTTTTCCACACTCTTCACATTGATAGGGCTTTTCTCCTGTGTGGGTTCGCTGGTGAATTATAAGGCTTGAACTCTGATTGAAGCATTTTCCACACTCACCACATTGATAAGGTTTCTCTCCTGTGTGGATTCTCCTATGGGTGATGAAATTTGAACTGTCACGGAAACTTTTCCCACAGTCAAGACACTTATAAGGCTTCTCTCCAGTGTGGATTCTGCGGTGTCTAATGAGGCGTGCACTACGACTGAAGCATTTCCCACAGTCCATACATTTATATGGGTTTGCTATCTGGTGGGACACCTGATGCATGAGGTGGGAGTTTGGACTAAAGCTTTTGCCATATCTGAGATATTTATAGGATCTCTCTCCCAAGTATGGTTTCTGATGATTTAGAACTTTCTCTAAGCTCCTTTCTGGGAGTATCAGTTTTTCTCTTCTCTCCCCTGGGGTCTTTTCCCACTGTCTTCCTGATCTACATTCACTCTCATTGCCTTTACCCTGATTATGATGCCGAGGAATTTTCCTTTCGGATCTTGCAAGCAATGTCCTGTGCAGTTGTACTTCCTCAGAAATATCCCGATTTGGATTCTTTTCATTCTCAAATCCAGCCTCAAAACCTGATAAAAGAATGGAATTTTAAAGTCATCCCCTTCCTCAAAGGCAAAGTAAAAGTGGGAAAAGCAAGTATTGCAATTAATTAGATGATTAAGAAAAAACTAAAGTGCTCTAGATCCTAAATCATCATCATCTATTAAAATTCTAATGTTTCAAAAAAAACCCTAATGTTTTATTTCTCTCCTTGGCAACCTATCACTTGCTTCTCATCTATATCCAACCAAACCAAACCCACCACTGCTGAGTCAGTTCCAATTCATAGCAACCCTATAGAACTGCCGCAATAAGGTTTCCTAGGTTGTAAGTCTTTATAGAAGCATACTGCAGAGCAGCTGGTGGTTTCAGTTAGCAGTCGAGCAGATTCATCATTGTGCCACCATGGCTCCTTATATACATACCAAAAACAAGAAGTCAAACTCACTGCCATCAAGTTGATTCTGACTCACAGCAACCTCCATTGGGTTTCTGAGGTGGTAGATCTTCATGGAAGTAGGAATGCCCCATCTTCCTCCCGCAGAGGGTAAGTGGATTTGAACTGCCAACCTTCTGGTTAGCATTCAAATGCCTTAGGCACTATGCCACCAGAGCTCCCTTCATGTACACAGGTGGTCATTAATATCCTCTAACCCTTCCTGTATCTTCAGAAAATCCTCAGTAGAGCAAGGAAAACCCACTGAGCTTAAGACAAACTGTCACCATGTTTATACAGGAAAGACAGTTTCTAATGCTGGATTTTTGCCTTATCCCAGGCCTATCATGTTATTCCAGGTTCTTTTCTTTGCCAGTAGCTAAAGGGATTAGAATGGAATGCCCAGGAAAACTTTTGGCAAACGTCTGTATCTAGAAAGAGTTACATGGTAATTTTACCTCAAATTCCAATATATACAGGAAATGAAAACAGGTTAGAAAAATATATGTTCTTCGCCATCGAGTCGGACCTGACTCATGGCAACCCCTGCTTGGGTTTCCGAGGCAGTATCACTACAGTAGATTGCCAACCTACCTTCCAAGGAATAGCTGGTGGGTTTGAACCGCCAACCTTCTGGATAGCAGTCAAGAAGTGCCTTAGCCACTATACTACCAGAGCTCCTAGAAAAATATATAGTGGTTTTCAATGAACAAGAGGTCTTCTGAGAGAGAAACTTTGCTAGGAAGAATCTCTCTAAAAGAAGTTTCTTTGTCCTTGGAAAAATAATCACTAAATGTTTCAAAACACCTACTCTAATGCCCAGGTGTTCTAAGCAACTTCTTAAGAAAAGGAGGACCAACTGCCAGTCTCCTATGGGCCTAGGCTATGAGATTTTGCAGTTATTCAGATGTTTTGGAGAAGGAACTCTAGATCCCAGATTGCCCGAATTAAATCTAAGCTGGGGGTAAAAAAAAAAAAAAAGTTTACACACACACACACATATATTTGTTGTTGTTATTTGCCATCGAGTCAGCCCCGACTCATAGCGACCCCTCCTTGGGTTTCCGAGGCAGTATCACTACGGAAGTAGGATTGCCCAGCCTTCCTTCCGAGGAGTGGCTGG
>NW_006921613.1:17244644-17247831 GCF_000298275.1 Orycteropus afer afer | reverse complement strand
AAAAAAAAAAAACAGGTTTGCTGGTCGGATAGAGTCTGGTGAAACCACTGAGACTATGACCCCTAGCTGCCCTTCAGGTCTGTGGCTTCCAGCCAAATAAAAGGCAGCATATGGGGTGAACATTTACATCAGGTACACTCCTTGGACAGATCAATCTTGGGAGAACAGAAGGGCAGTGAATGTACAGGGAAACTACTCGGGGCTGAAGTGAATGGGAGGGAGCGACACAGGGAAAAGGTATGAGGAGGAAGTGGGAAGAGGACTGTTACGGTGTGGGAAACTGCAGGAGGAAGTGGGAAGAGGACTGTTACGGTGTGAGAAACTGCAGTCAGTGTCATGAGACAAAATGTGTATGAACTGGCTGTATAGAAAATGAATTTGCTCTGTAAACTTTCACCCAAATCACAATTAAAAAAAAAATTGATATAAAAGATTTATGGAAAAGAAAACTTTTATTTATTGAATACCTTCTGTATGCCCCCACCAGCTATTTGCAGTTTGTCATACTAAGGTGGCTTGCATGTTGCTATGATGGTGCAAGCTCTGCCACCAGTATTTCAAGTACCAGCAGGGTCATTCATAGTGGATGTATTTCAGTGGTGCTCCCAGACTAGAAGGGCCTAGTGATCTACTTCTGAAAAAACTAGCCAGTGAAAACCTTATGGATAGGAGCAGAACATTGTCTGATATAATGCTGGAAGGTAAGCCCATTAGGCTTGAAGGCACTCAAACTATGACTGTGGAAGAGATGCCTCCTTAAGGTGGTGGTGTAAGGTGCCATCGAGTTGGCTCTGACTCATAGCGACCCTATGCACAACAGAACGAAACACTGCCTGGTCCTATGCCAGCCTCACAATTCTTGCTGCCTCCTCAAGGTAGAGCTGACTTAATGGCATTTTGGAACTTTCATTTCCTGATGTGGCACAACTCAAAATGGTAAGAAAGAGCTGCAAATATCCATCATTAATGTAGAGGATCAGTGAAATGGAGGAAGATCTTTAACAAGATGGACTGGCACAGTGGCTGCAATAATGGGCTCAAACATAGTAATGATTGTGAGGATGTTACAGAACTGGGCAGCGTTTCATTCTGTTGTGCACAGAGTTGCTATGAGTTGGAACTGACTTAACAGCACCTAACAAATATATGCCTAGGTGCTATGCTAGATGCTTCACATAGTACCTCATTTACATCAACCTTATGAGGTAGATCTTAATGGAGAAGCAAACTTACTAGGGTTAGGTGACTTCCTCTAAGTCACTCAGCTGATAAACAACAGAGCCCAGATTAATGTACACATACATGTATGACTCCAAAATTAGGATTCTTTTCCCCACAAAGAAGGAACCCATAGTAGAATTTTATTTTTCTGGTATAATAACAAAGATTCAAAGGGTCAGTTCTCTCAGAAATCTTAGACTTTTGCTCAAGTGGCTCTGAAGAAAGGGATTATCAGGTTTTCATGTATGTGAATAAAGCACACACACAGCTGATACACAAACTGAAACTAGAAGAAAAAACATAAAGGTGAAAAAGTCAGTAGTGCCTAAGGCATGTGACTGCTAACCAGAAAGATGGCAATTCAAACCCACCAGCCACTCAGAAGACTGGGCAATCTACTTCTGTAGAGATACCACCACAGAAACCCATGAAAGGGTCGCTGTGAGTTGGAAACAATGGCAGTGAGTTTTTTTTTTTTTTTTTTTTGGTATGGGTATGTGACACACCACTTGGGAAACATTAGCTTTCAGATTCCCCGCTAATTAAATGAGCTCTGGTGGTACAGTGGTTAAGTTCAAACCCACCAGCTATTCCATGGGAGAAGGATGTGGCAGTCTGCTTTCACAAAGATGACAGCCTTGAAAACCCATGGAGCAGTTCTACTTTGTCCTGTAGGCTTGCTATGAGTTGTAATTGACTCAACGACAATGGGTTTTGCTAAGTAAACTGACTAGAAGCCTGACCGTTCACACGTAAGATGACAGCAAATTTACAAGGTTTGTAATCATCTCAGATTTATGCTGTAGGAGATGAGTCACATTAATGGTTTATCTCCCCACACTGAACTCCTTTAATAAACAGGAAACACAGGAAAGAGATAAAGTGGTCATAAGAAGAATCCATGAGAGCTGGATGTAAAGGCCAATTCTAGTCCTCAATGTGATAATTCCCCTCCCCCTGCCATAAATCCCACTGCCTCACTTTTCCTATTTAGACTTTAAGAAGTAAAAGAACCTTACCACTGGGGCTCTGGAATAAGACTGGAGCACGGGATAGGACAGCCCCTGGGGGTATCTCCATATCCTCTTCATCACCATCAGAATCTTCTTCTATGGTCTCTTCTGCCTCTTCGGCTTCTTTCTCGGCCTTAGCCTCACTGGTCCCTTGGACTGGGCAAGAAGCTGTCTCCTCTTCAAAGCCATCACTGGGCAGAGCAGCAACCCGTGCACTCACCAAAGCATCCATCTCTTCAAAGAATGGACAGGTCTCTGGTGCTTGGCCATTCTTGACTTTCCGATAGCTAGTCTGTAGACTTTTAAATTTGGTCCGACACTGCTCGGGTGTCCTGAGGAAGCCATATTCCCATAACCGCTCAGCCACCGCTCCATATAATTGACTGTTGCGGTGACAGTTGCGGAGTGCTTTATAAAACTGAGTCTCACTAAGAATTGCAAGGTAAGTCTTGGTCTCTTCATAACCCCAGTGTACACCTGCCACCAGAAGAGAAATTTCAGCACCTCTTAACCCAGAGCTTTAGAGCCTTAATTCCTGAGACCTACCATCTGCAACATAAAAAGTCATCTAAGCTAGGGCTCTTAGATGAAAAGGTAAATAATTCATGTTTCCAAAATCTATGCATACTCATTATAAAATGTTTTGCTTCCCTATTTCCTATACCAGTGTCACAAAGACCTTAATTCCTATATTGAAAGGGCTTTCTACCTGATCACTGAAACCATCACTAAGTATACTGGGGCAAGTGTACAGCATTTTTCCATCCTTCCAGCAGTTTTTCTGGAGTTCTGATCCAAATTAAAAAATAAATGGTTAGGGGAAGAAAGACCACAATCCATCACTGATAGCCACAGTTGTTGTTGTTGTTATGTGCCGTCGAGTCGGCCCCGACTCATAGCGACCCCTCCTTGGGTTTCCGAGGCAGTATCACTACGGAAGTAGGATTGCCCAA
>NW_006921613.1:17242959-17244361 GCF_000298275.1 Orycteropus afer afer | reverse complement strand
TCCTTGGGTTTCCGAGGCAGTATCACTACGGAAGTAGGATTGCCCAGCCTTCCTTCCGAGGAGTGGCTGGTGGGTTTGAACCGCCAGCCTTCTATATATATAATATATATATAATGTTGCTGTTGTTAGGTGCCATCGAGTTGTCTCTGACTTATAGACAGAACAAAACACTGCCTGGTCCTAAGCCAGCTCCACGATTCTTGCTACACTTGAGCCCATTGCCACTGCCACTGTGTCAGTCCACCTCATTGAGGGCTTTCCCCTCTTTTGTCGACCCTCTACATCCTTCTCCAGGGAATGGTACCTTCTGACAACATGACCAAAGCACGTGAGACGAAGTCTGGCCATTCTTACCTCCAAGGAGCATTCTGGCTGCCACTTCCTCCAGGACAGACTTGTTAGTTTTTAGCAGTCCACAGTACTTTCAGCATTCTTCGCCAACACCACAGCTCAAGAGCATCAACTTTTCTTTGGTTTTCCTTATTCACAGTCCAGCTCTCACATGCATAAGAGGCGATTGAAAATACCATGACTTGTGTCAGGTGCACCTTTGTCCTCAAGGAGACATCTTTGCTCTTCAGCACTTGAAAGAGGTCCTTTGCAGCTGATTTGCCTAATGCTATATGTCATCTGATGTCCTGACTGCTGCTTCCATTGGTGTTGATTGTAGAACCAAGCAATGTGAAGTCTGAAAATTTCAATCTTCTTGTCATTTATTGTAATACTGCTTATTGGTCCAGTTGTGAGGATTTTTGTTTTCTTTATACTGAGATGTAATCCATACTGCAGACTGTATTCTTCAATCTTCATCAGTAAGTACTTCAAGTCATTCTCACTTTCAGCAAGCAAAGTTGTGTTGTCAGCATATTGCAGGTTGTTAATGATTCTTTCTCCAATCCTGATGCTACGTTCTTCATACAGTCAAGTTTCTCGGATTATTTGCTCAGCATACAGATTGAATAAATATGGTGAAAGGATAAAACCCTGACTCGCTCCCTTCTTGATTTTAAACCATGTAGTATTCCCTTTTTCTGTTCGAATGATAGTCTCCTGGTCTAAGTGCAGGTTCCTCATGAGTACAATTAAGTGTTCTGGAATTCCCATTCTTCTCAATGTTATCTACAACTTGTTATGATCCACACGATCAAATGCTTTTGCATAGTCAATAAAACACAAGTAAACATCTTTCTGGTATTCTTTGCTTTCAGCTAAGATCCATCTGACATCAGCAATGATATTCCTCATTGCACATCCTCTTCTGAATCCAGCCTGCACTTCTGGAAGTTCTCTGTCAGTGTACATTTTTTAATTATCTTCAGTAAGATTTTACTTGCATGTGATATTAATGATATTGTTTGATAATTTCCACATTCTGTGGGATCACCTTTCTTTGGAATGGGTA
>NW_006921613.1:17212368-17236793 GCF_000298275.1 Orycteropus afer afer | reverse complement strand
GGGTTTGAACCGCCAGCCGTCTGGTTAGCAGGCAAGTGTCTTAGCCACTATGCTACCAGAGCTCCCGATAGCCACAGAGTCACCCGTAATTTCTCTGACCATTCTCCTTTTCCTACCAGCTATACTTTGTAGGGATTCATTTTCCCAAAGAATAACCCCAAACCCCAAGGAACTGCCTCTTTCCAAATCATGTTGCTGTTTGATCCCTCTAACAGCCCTTTACTTGCCACAGTCTCAAATAAGCAAGCCCGGCAATGGCAAAGGACCTGAAGAGTACACCTAAAAGACATTGTAGCCATGCACCTTATTTGTAGAGATTCTGGCAGAACCCCAGAGAGCAAGCAGAGGAGACAACATCTCCTGGACTGACCACATGCTAGGGTGCAGGTCTCCTCCACCTGTGGGTAGTGCTTTCAGAATGATTAGACTGCTTCCTGAAGGTACCCAAGGTCAAAGGAAAGGGGCTTCAAGAATCTTTCTCCCAACTGAAAGCCAGGTGGGGGTTAGACTTCTCCCATTACACTCACTGAGAATAAAAAAAGAATGGGAAAGACTAGGAAGAGAAAAAGCAGTGGAAAAAGATGAAAAGAATGAGGATAATACACCTACTTCTCACTTAACAACTATCTTGCTATCCAACATTTTGCATTTACAACAGTGGTAGGAAAAAAAAGAATCCAACTATTTTGTGCACTAATGAGGCAGCAAGCATGGTAGCAGTAGCTGTGGAGGGTCCCCTCCCTCAAAGAGGGTCTCTGGGTGGCTTCCAGGAAGCTGGGGCACGCTGCCCCTTGCCTTCTATTCCCTTCTGCCAGGGTGGGTACCACATCCAGCTACTGTGTGGAGCTGGCCTCCTCCATGGCCTCACACGCAAGCAGCACTGAGCCAGTGAGCACCTGTTCTGGGTTCTGCGATGAGGCACTGTAGCTCAAAATTGCAGTGGGGTGGGAATGGAGGAAACAAAGAGGCATTGGAGAGGGTGTCTGTTAGAAATGAATGCAAGTTTCATGACATCCCAATGTGAGCTGAAGCCTCTGGCTCAGTGAGGCTGTGTGCATGTCCTCACAGGAAACCCCAAGCCTCAGTGATTTGTCAGGCCTAGAGGATAGAGTAGGCTTTGGGATCAGCTTGCAGGTGTAGGAGTGGAGCCCTGGAAACTCTAATCCAATACAGGAGGAAAGTGAAGCAGTTAAGCTGTGGGCCACTGAGTCACACAACCTGGCATTCTCCAGCTTTGTCTCTTCCAAGGCTCCTCCTCCACAGAGGAATAATCCATAACTAGACTGGCACAGTTATGAGCTCATGGAAATCTTAGCTGTTACTATTTCTATTAACTTATTTTCTAAATTGAAAAAAAAAATGGGTAACTGGATGGTCTGAAAACAAAAAAAAATACTCCATTTTCACATAATGCCTATTTTCATGTAATGACCTGGTTCTTGGAACCTGAGCATGTAGATAAATAAGGAGTTGGTATCCAGTGACAAGTTCTCCTCAATGAGCCTGCAATGTTATAATCAGAAAAAAAAAATTAATAAATGAAAGAAAGGAGTGATACTCATTTTTAGGGCTCTCTTGAATTTTGAGTCTCTTTCAAAAATCTGAAATTATTCCCTATTTCTTCTTATCTGTTTTCCCACAAAAAGAGAATGTAATACACATAGAATTTAGAAGTGTCCTTTTTGTTCCCTGTTTTAAGTGGCAAAGCTGGCAGGTGACATTAAGCCTCTGAACCCACATCCAGTCTCATTCCTCAAGTCTAATCCCCAAACCATGAAGAAAAGCCTCTTACCACTTGGGCTCCGGAACAAGACTGGTGCAGATGAGCTGTCGGAGTCCTGGGGGGTGGCTTCTGGGCCCATTTCATCACTGTCAGACTCCTCAGCCATGGCCCCTTCTGCTTCCCCATTAGCCTGCCAGTCCTCTTGCCCTGGCTCCTCAGTCTCGACATCACTGCCCACCAAGCCAGAGAGAGAAGCTGACTCTTCCAGGCCATTACTGGGTAGGGCAATGACTTGGGCACTCATCAGGGCTTCCATCTCTTCAAAGAAGGGACAGGTCTCAGGTGGGTGGCCACTCTTGACTTTCCGATAGCTCTTCTGGAGGCCTTTGAACTTGGTCCGACACTGTTCCAAGGTCCGGAGGAAGCCATATTCCCGAAGCCTCTCAGCCACTGCCCCATATACTTGGCTATTTCTGTGACAATTTCGGAGAGCCTCATAAAACTCAGTCTGACTAAGAATTGCGAGGAGAGTTCTGGTCTCTTCACAGCTCCAGTGCACACCTGCCACCTTCTCATCCTCAAAGGCCCAGTGATCCTGTTCTACCCAGCTGCTTCTCTCTCTCCTGGATGGTAACTGATCAGCAGGCATTCGTCTGTCTGAAGTGTAACTGCTTTTTGGGAGTCCCCTCTCTGTGGAGCCCAGCAGATCTGGGATCCATGAATCTTCTTGCTCTGGCCTGGAGACCACACCAGATTTAGGAAATGGAAATCCTCCTTGCAGGGAAGCAAACAAAGGTTGTCAAAGTTTAGGCTGATCATTAAAAAACAAACAAACCTGAGTTTAGTCCTGTCTTTTTTATCCAAGTAGATTGTTAGGAAAGTGTTAGGGAAATGTGTTCTGGAAGTTCAGTGGTTTGAGGAAGTGGGGAAAATACTAGAAACTTCAAAAAATGAGAGAGATTATTTTCTAGTGCAGGTGACAGGAGGAAAAGGTTCTGTTCTATGTTCAGAGCAGATGATTCTAAGTTGCTCCCTAACCTTCCCGACCACTTGTAGGTAGAACACTTGGGAAATAGTTACCTCCTGTCTCCTATAGGTCTTCACTTAGGATTAGAGAATTAAACTCAGTGATTTTGCTGTGGGGAGGGATGTTTGTCTTCAACTCATCCATCTCTTTCACATTCAGTCAATCACCCAGTTCTAAAGGTATTTCCGTTGGTAAGTCTTCCCTACTGCCACCATATAAGTCCAGTCTCCTTTACCTCTCAAACCCACATAATTGCAGTAGTCACTGACATTATCTACCTAACTCCAGGCTCTTGCTTTCTCAGTCTGCATGCTACACTGGTGCCAAAACAGTCTATTGTCAACACAGCTCCTATCATAACACTTTTCTGCTCAAAACCTTCAACTCTAAATCTTACCTAATCCAATCTATACTTCCCTACAGTTTTCAAAATTAAAAGTACCCATACACTACTTGACACAACCTTCTTGCCTATCATTCCCTCTTCATTCATATTAGACTTTTCTCTCCAGAACATAGCTAACTTTGTACTTACCACTTTGTGCTTTCTCTCTTCTTCCTATCCACATTTAACTTCCTTATAGAAGCTGTATCTGCCAATGTTCCTGAGACCCTACATCAGACCTTCCTCATCTCTCACTCTGCCAAACCCCTATTGCACTCACACAATTGAGCAACAAGTCATTGTTTGGTATGGTTCCAGTATAGTTTAGTTCAGCACATATTTATAGTATGTTGTTGTGTTCTCAATCACATTGTAAGCTCAAGTACCCTGCAAGCTGCTAAGCATATGGTAGGTGTTCAAAAACCACCTACTGATTTAATTCTGCAAGTTTGTGTATGGGGTTCAGGGATTTGATTTGGATGACTACATAAAGACCATTACTAAACTGGCTGAGAGGGCTAACATCCTGGATGATAAGATCAGAATTCAAAACAAGTTTAATAAATGATCAAAGGAAAAAACGTACAAAATAGAGTTCAAAGAAGAAAAACAAGTTCTACAAAATCAAATACAAAAAGCAGCAAGTAGGCACAAACGCAACAAGGAAAGCACTAAGAGTCCTGGAAGTGAACAGGTGAACAAAATTATCAGATAATTGTAAACTGAAGTACACTAAAAGATAATGTAGCAAAACTGTGAAGTAAAAGCTCCTACTCTGCCAGACCTCAATGGAAAAAAAGCAAAACCAAACTCACTGCCATCAAGTCAGATCCAACTCATAACGACACCTCCTTGGGTTTCTGAGGCAGTATCACTAAGGAAGTAGATTGCTCAACCTTCCTTCCGAGGAGTGGCTAGTAGGTTTGAACTGCCAGCCTCTGGTTAGCAGTCAAATGCCTTAGGCACTGCACTATCAAGCCTCAATGGAATAATATATATGTGTTGTTGTTATGTGCCATCGAGTCAGACCCGACTCATAGCAACCCCTTCTTGGGTTTCCAAGGCAGTATCACTACAGAAGTAGATTGCCCAACCTTCCTTCCAAGGAGTGCTGGTGGGTTTGAACCACCAGCCTTCTGGTTAGCAGTCAAGTGCCTTAGGCACTTCGCTACCAGAGCTCCTATATATAATTTGGCTCTTTACAATTAACGTTTAAAGGAGAGTTAATAAAAACTAGGTCTGAAAAATGGAGCTTCTGGGGAAAAGATGAAAAATAGTTCCGTTCTGAGAAGGAAATGACTAAAAGGAAGATGTGCCTTCAAGTATAGAAAATAATTTTTATCTAGAAAATAGTGACGTATTATCATTACCAACAGGAAATAAAGTAGCTCCAAGTTCTGATAAAAAAGTAGGAAGCCATCCTCTAGTGGGATTATCAAAAGAGTAAATAAAAAAATACTTACTGTAGGCAAAGAACTAAACTACGTCTTCAGGAGGTCCCTAACAACTCCATATTCTAGTTTTCTACTTATTCCTGAAATCCCTTTCCCACTCACTATTCCCAACCCTACTTCCCAACTTACAATGGCACCTATCTACCCACATGAATCTACTCCTCACCGCTCCTTTGAAAAGGTCTGAGCTTCTCCTTTGGGTTCATCTGTTCCTGTGGTCCCAGGTCTGGGCTTCTTGCCCTTTCTTTCTTGGGTACACCCCTGGGCTGGGGTTCCACTGACTCCTGCCGAACACTTAATAACTCCCGTGATGATTTCAGGGGTGTCATCTTCTCCGAGGGTACTTCCTGCCCCTTCACAGAGACTGTGACCTAGAAACAACCCCCATTAATTGTCACTGCAAGGTCATAATGGGGGGCATTCCCAGAGGAGATTGATTAATACCCAAAAAGAGATCATTCTTCTGGGACATAGCTGAAATTGTAGGGGTTGGGGGTTACGACAAACAAGTAATTCCATTACTGTTAGCTTAGAGCAGCTGGAACTCCAGAAGGAAAAGATTAAAACAGTTAACCCAACTACAAGGTAAAAAAAAAAATCCTCTTTCTTCCTGATTAAGAAACTCTATGAATAACTCATTATGGCAGGGTAGGCAAAGATATACCCAGGTAGCATCTCCAGATAAGCTCTAGCTGAAAAGGTTACCTGTTCCAGGATCAAACACATAAGCATCATTGGAGATTTTGCTCTTTAAACCTATCTATAGCTTAATCTGGCCCTTTACCCTTGCTTCTTTCCAAACACATATTTCTCAATCCCCCCCTCTCCTTTCTCACCGAATGTCCAGGTCTTCCAGGTTCTTTTTCTAAATCTTCCACCAGAGCTACTGCCTCCTCTCCACTTTCTGGACATTGTTCCTGTACCCAAATCTGGATCTCTCCAGGTAAGATGGTCAGGAACTGCTCTAGTACCAACAACTCTACAATCTGCTCCTTGGTGTGCACCTCTGGCCTGAGCCAGCGACAGCAAAGTTCCCAGAGTTGGCTGAAAGCATCCCGGGGCCCAGCCACCTCCTGGTAATGGAATCTCCTGAAGCGCTGTCGGAAAGTCTCAGAGTTAGCACCATCCCCTCTCGGAGTGGATTTGGCCATCATTCACAGCAGAAAGTGGCTTCCCTCCACTTAAGAGTCTGGGTTCCAGGACTTAAAACTATCTTCCCATGTCCTTGGAGAATCAACTGCAGATGACTGTCTCTCTGTAATAGGAGTTTCTTCCTAGGGTAGAGAGAGATGGTACTATCAGAAGGAATATATTCATATGTCTAAAGTTTTGCTAGGGCTGGCCTAACTTCCCATATGCTCCAAGTGGCCATCTGAGGTAGCACCATCTTCAGCGCAGAAAGCCGAAACTGTGAGCATTGAAAGAGACTTTTCAAAACTGCGTTTCTGGGACACTTCTAGGGCAGCCCGGGGAAGCCACAGAGAACACGATATTGTGTCCGCTCCTCTCCCACCTCCCCTAAATAGGACCCCATTTAGTTTCCCTGACCAATGCTACACAGTGAGTTCAAACAATATTGGAGAGAGGATCTAAAAAGTCACCATCCTGCTGAAGGAACAAAAAGCCTCTGTCCAGTGGGTCGCAGCTGATCTCCCCCAGCACCTCTGCAGTCCTTCCCGAAGCCCTCGCCGTCCGCCCCTCCCCCTCCGACTCCACAACTACCCCCCAGACAAAAATCAATTACTAAATGTCGGATCTTTGTTTTTCCCTCACAGCAGAAGTAACCATTCGGCAAGGACTCCAGAGCTATTTGAAGGGAAACCAAGCGCATCAGGAGAAGTTGGCTTCGACTTCTGAAGCGAGGGCCGGGTGGCCTTGGGGAGAGTCACAGTGAGTTGGCAGAGAAAGAGTCGGATGGAATAGTAGTGATGGGTCTCCCGAAGATGAGCTGGGATGCTGGCCAGAAGCTGCGAGTGCTGTGGGGTTTGCTGGAGCGCGGGTCCGCTCAAGAAGCGGCGGGTAAGGTGTTCCGGCCTCTTTTGTCTTCGCTTCCTCCCGCCGGGTCACTCTCGGAACCGCCGTGTAGTGCCTAACAAAGGCCTCTGACCGGGCTAAAGCACCATGAGAACACCCTCTGGCACACCCCTGGGAGCGTCTCCCTCTCGCACTGTTCCTCAACCCACTCTCATCCCTGCCCCCGGGCCAGCCTCACCCCCTCCAGGCACGGCCCCCGGCCCCAGCCCTCCAGCCTCCCAGCCCAGCTTCCAAACCGGAAGTCCGTACGGACGACTTGGGGCATAAAGGGCGCATGCGCAAGGGCAGCTACCAAACCTCCATCTCCCTCCGAACCTCGGCGGGAGCTAGCGGGTGGAACAAACCGAGCCCCGTACACTTCCGGGACTCGGCGGGCCGACCGCTTCCCCGCTTCTCGTTCGTTCCTCCTACCGCAATTGTTTCGGCAGGGTTGATTCAGAACGAATTACCCGTCCCAGGGGGCTTGTGCGTGCATCGAGGAGGGAGAACTCTCCACCGTGGTTGCCTGGAGAGGCGCTGAAGGAGGGCGTGACGTTTCTACGGACTTAAGGTCCGAGGTGGGAATGATCCACGAGCTGCTTTTGGCTCTGAGCGGGTACCCGGGGTCCATCTTCACCTGGAACAAGCGGAGTGGCCTCCAGGTAGTGTACTGCCTGGCGCGAGAACCACTGAGCAGTCGCGGCGCCAGAGCCAGAGTTGGGGGTGGAGTCTGAGGCAGTCGAAGGGGCAGGACTTGCAAAGACTGAGGTGTTTTAGAAGGCGCGTCTTTGGGAAGGTAACTGGAGGGTGGTGCCCGAGGGGCCTAAGGGTGAGGTAACACCCTGAAAGGGCTGGGCCTAGGCCTGGAAACGGACAGACCTCGAAGGGCCCTGCCTTGGGAGGAGAGGTGGTGAGGGTCGAGTTGTTGGAGCCTAGCAATTCTACATAGAAGCGAAGGAAACACTGTGTTTCAAACTGAATTTTGAAGACTGGTCTAAATACACAGCGCTTGACACACTTTTTGATTAGCAACCTAGTGCTTTAAACACTGCATCAGCAGGGCTCCTTTAGCCAGTAATTGTTGTTGTTGTTATATGCTGTGGAGTCGACCCGACTCATAGCGACCCCTCCTTGGGTTTCCGAGGCAGTATCACTGCGGAAGTAGATTTTCCAACCTTCCTTCCGAGGAGTGGCTGGTGGGTTTGAACTGCCAGTCTCCTGTTAGCAGTCAAGTGCCTTAGGCACTACGTGTTATATGCCGAGCTCCTTAGGAGCAGCCACTATATCTGATTTTGTTTTAATATATCTCCAGTATATTAGCACAGTGCTTGGGATGCAATAGGTATTCAGTAACAGTTGGAATGAATAAATTCTCCCACTATTTTCTACTTGAACCACTGTGAAACCTTCATTATAGTCTATCAGGCTGTCATTTGGTCATCATTTAAATGACAAATACAAATTAAAGTGAGGATACTAAATTTATGTGGCCAGTTATAAGGTGCTTTGTCATAGAGTATTCATAGTATGCTTGTATTAATTTTAGATTTTATTGAAATAAAAACAATTTGAAATTTCACAGAGACTTGGTTGCATATGCTTATATTTGATACCTGGAAGATTGTATAGAAACAAGTAATAATGGCTGCCTCTGGGAAGGGAGGAGCTCCAGTGGCATAGTGCCTAAGGCATTTGACTGCTAACCTGAAGGCTCGTGGTTCAAACCCACCAGCCACTCCTTGGAAGGAAGGTTAGGCAGTCTACTTCCGCTTCAGAAAACCAAGGAGGGGTCACCATGAGTCGGTACGACTCAATGGCAGTGTGTTTGTTTTTTTGGGAAGGGAGGCTTATTTGTTATGTATGTGGTTTTGTATTGCTTGAAATGTTTTTTGTTTTTTTTTTTTAACCATACCTATTTGAATAAACAAATAATTAGGTAGGAGGTAGGGAACAACACCTTTGTAGTAGTTTGGGAATACCCTTGTTACTCAGAACTTACTATTCTTAAAAGGGGCAACTTGAGATGAAGAATATGAACAGTACGAAGCATTTGAAGCTCCACAGTGAACAGAGAGTAGTCAACAGCAGGAATCAATATTTTTAGCATTGTTCCTCTTCCTGCAGGTGTCACAGGACTTCCCATTTCTCCATCCCAGTGAAACCAGTGTCCTGAATCGACTCTGCCGGCTTGGCACAGACTATATTCGCTTCACTGAGTTCATTGAACAGTATACTGGCCATGTACAGCAGCAGGTAGGTTCCTGTTCTCAGAAGAATGTATGTATGCAGGGACAGGAGCTATGTCCTCTCTGTGTTCTTCAGATCCTTCCAAGGTCTAAGTGGTCTTATGATGTCATGTCTACAATAAGTATTCAGTGAATCCATTGCTAATTAATAGGAAATAAGTCTCAAGAAGAAGCTCTGGTGGTGTAGTGCCTAAGGCACTTGACTGCTAACCACAAGGCTGGCGGTTCAAACCCATGTGGCATCCTCTCTCAGAAGAAAGGTTGGGCTATCTACTTCCGTAGTGATACTGCCTTGAAAACCCAAGAAGGGGTCGCTAAGAGTCAGATCCGACTCGACCACAGTGAGTTTGGTTTTTTAAGTCTCAAGAAGTTATGAATTTCTCGTCACTGGAAGTATGCAAGTAAAGGCCATGTACCTCCAACAAGGAGGAAATATACATGGTGACCGATTTCAGCAAATTGGTGTAAAAGAAAATATGCTTGGTCTGGGTATTGTTATTATTAGTTGCCATGAAGTCAGCTCCAACTCATAGTGACTTGATGTACAACAGAACGAAACACTGCCCAGTCCTGTGCCAGCCTCACAATCTTTGTTATATTGTTGCAGTCACTGTGTCAGTCCATCTCACTGAGGGCCTTCCCGTTTTTCACTGACCCTCTGTTCTGGTTATAGTACCATTCTGATGAGAATATACCACAAATGTGATGGCTTGAAGAAACAGCAGTTTATTCTCTTACATTTTGGAAGCTTTAAGTCCAAGTTCACAGTGCCAGGCTCTAGGGGCTGGGTGAAAGCCCTTCAACCTTGGGCTTCGGCTCTGCCTCCTGCCCCCAGCCCCCAGCCCATTGAAGCTTGAGGCTTTTCTTCACTCAGATAGCTCCTGCCATTAATTCAAGTCCATTGAAAGTCCCAAGGTTGATAGAGCATGGCAGGCTGCTGAACAGCGACACAGCTACATGCAGGGTTCAAGTGTGCCATGAGCTAGAGACCATTCCCAAAGCTTTTTCTTATATACAGGAAGCAGACCACATACCCAAAGCAGCTACTCAGCTGCTTCAATAGATTCTACCATGGAGTTAATCACCATGGAGAATAACTACATTCAGCTGCCCAGCCACTCAACCAGGCCCAGCCAAGTTGACACACAAACTTAGCCACCACACCCTCCACTCTACCAAGCATGATATCCTTCTCCAGGGAATGATCCCTTCTGACAACATGACCAAAGTAAGTGAGACGAAGTCTGGCCATTCTTGCTCCAAGGAGCATAGCGTCTGCACTTTTTCCAGGACAGATTTGTTCATTCTTTTGGCAGTCCATGGTACTTTCGGTGCTCTTTGCCAACATAACTCAAAAGCATCAACTCTTCTTTGCTCTTCCTTGTTCATTGTCCAGCTCTCACATGCATATGAGGTGATTGAAAATACCATGGCTTGGGTTAGACACACCATAGTCTTCAAGGAGACATCTTTGCTCTTCGGTATTTTAAAGAGGTCTTTTGCAGCAGATTTACCCAGTGCAGTAGGTTTTCTGATGTCTTGACTTCTGCTTCCATTGGTATTGATTTTATTAGGTAGAATAATAATAATATAGAACCTGACTTAGAGCATTTTGAGCTGGAGGAGAGTTTCAGTTCCAGAGGTGAAAACATAAAGCATTATTCTTTCAAATTCTTTTGCATTCTGCTTCTACCTACCTGTGTCACATTGAGACAAGCAGCTAAAATCTTTGAGTTTCATTTTCTTTATTTGTAAATAATAGTGTGCTTAGCCCATAGTAAGCATTCAATAAATATTCTCTAGTGATATGAATTAATGGGGAGTCAGGATAGTGTAGAGGTTGAGGGTTTGTGTCCTGCTCCATCACTTACTGGCCAGGTACTGCTAGGCAGGTTACCTAATGTCTCTGAGGCTCAGTTTATTTTATCTATAATTGAGGATAATAATATCTAGTACCTATCTCATAAGGCTATGAGGACTAAACCAGGTAATTCATGCAAAATGCTGAATATGGTGCCTGACACATAATAAGCACTCAAATTTTTTAAAGAGAAATTTTAAAGTTTTCTTTTTTTTAACAGTCTAATTCTGCCACATTGTGTGATTCTGATTCAATTGTGAACAGTACTTCACAGTTGAAAGAATGATTCTGGCTGAGGAAAAAAGGGGGGGATTTCTGAAAATGAAAAGGAAGAATGCTTTCAAACAGTGCAGCCAGTGCTCTCTGGCCCGTGTTGTGTAAATTGGTTTTCAGGCCTTTGGAGTTGGAGAATATGCCTTACGTTTCTACCTCTGATACTGGGGTTCTAGTTCTATCCAGCTGATTTTATTGCAGAGAAAATACTTAAGCTAAATATAGGTTTAAAATCTACTCAATGCCAGTTTGCTATGAAATCGTAATAATGAGCTCACACTTGATCATCAAAGTTGGAACTTGTTGTTGTTGTTGTTGTTGTTGTTAAGTGCCGTCGAGTCGTTTCCGACTCATAGCGACCCCATGCACAGCAGAACGAAACACTGCCCGATCTCGCACCAGCCCCACAATCCCTGCTATACTCGAGCCCATCATCGCAGCCACTGTATCAATCCATCTCGTTGAAGGCCTCCCCCTCTTTCGTCGACCCTCCACCCTACCAAGCATGACATCCTTCTCCAGGGAATGGTCCCTTCTTACAACATGACCAAAATAGGTGAGACGAAGTCTGGCCATTCTTGCTTCCAAGGAGCATTGTGGCTGCACTTCCTCCAGGACAGATCTGTTAGTTCTTTTAGCAGTCCATGGTACTTTCAGCATTCTTCGCCAGCACCACAACTCAAAAGCATCAACTCTTCTTTGGTCTTCCTTATTCATTGTCCAGCTCTCACATGCATACAAGGTGATTGGAAATATCATGGCTTGTGTCAGGCGCACCTTAGTCCTCAAGGAGATATCCTTGCTCCTCAGCACTTGAAACAGTTCCTTCGCAGTTGACTTTCCCAATGCTACACGACGTCTAATGTCCTGACTGCTGCTTCCGTTGGCATCGATTGTAGAACCAAGCAATGTGAATTCCTTGACAACCTCAATCTTCTCTCCATTGATTGTGATGCTGCTCATTGGTCCAGTTGTGAGGATTTTTGTTTTCTTTATGTTGAGATGTAATCCATACTGCAGACTGTATTCTTCAACCTTCATCAGTAGGTGCCTTAAGTCATCCTCACTTTCAGCAAGCAAAGTTGTATCGTCTGCATATCTCAGGTTGTTAATGATTCTTCCTCCAATCCTGATACCACGTTTTTCTTCATATAGTCCAGCTTCTCGGATTATTTGCTCAGCATATAGATTGAATAAGTGTGGAGAAAGAATACAACCCTGACACACTCCCTTCTTGATTTTAAACCATGTAGTGTCCCCTTGTTCTGTTCGCACGACAGCCTCCTGGTCAAGGTACAGATTCCTCATGAGTACAATCAAGTGCTCAGGGATTCCCATTCTTCTCAATGTTATCCATAATTTGTCATGATCCACACAATCAAATGCCTTTGCATAGTCAATAAAACACAAGTAAACATCTTTCTGGTATTCTTTGCCTTGAGCCAAGATCCATCTGACAACAGCTATGATATCCCTTGTTCCACGTCCTCTTCTGAATCCGGCTTGAACCTCTGGAAGTTCTCTGTCAATATACTGCTGCAAACGTTTCTGAATTATCTTCAGTAATATCTTACTTGCATGTGATATTAGTGATATTGTTCTATAATTTCTACATTCTGTGGGATCACCTTTCTTTGGAATGGGCACAAATATGGATCTCTTCCAGTCAGTTGGCCAGGTAGCTGTCCTCCAAATCTCTTGGCATAACTGAGTGAGCGCCTCCAATGGGGCATCTGTTTGTTGAAATATCTCAATCGGTATGCCATCAATTCCTGGAGCCTTGTTCTTCGCCAGTTCTTTCATTGCAGCTTTGACTTCTTCCTTCATTACCATTGGTTCTAGATCATATGCCACTTCCTGAAATGGATGAAGATCGATCAGTTCTTTTTGGTACAGTGACTCTGTGTATTCCTGCCATCTTCTCTTGATGTTTCCTGCATCATTCAATATTTTGCCCATAGAATCTCTCACTATTGCAACTCGAGGCTGAAATTTTTTCTTCAGTTCTTTCAGTTTGAGAAATGCTGAACGTGTTCTTCCCTTTTGGTTTTCAGACTCCAGGTCTTTGCACATTTCATTATAGTAATTGGCTTTGTCTACTTGAGCTGCTCTCTGAAATCTTCTGTTCAGCTCTTTTACCTTTCCATTTCTTCCGTTTGCTTTAGCGATTCTCCGCTCAAGGGCAAGGTTCAGAGTCTCTTCTGTCATCCACTTTGGTCTTCTCTTCTTTTCTTGTCTTTTTAGTGATCTCTTGCTTTCTTCATGGATAATGTTCTTGATATCTTCCCACAATTCATCTGGCTTTCGGTCACTGGTGTTCAATGCATTTTGAACTTGAATATACCTTAATACAGGTAAAAAGTTCTCTGATTTTTGTATGGAACACTTAAAAGAAGAAAACTTTTGTGTACACAAATTTTATGTAATATATCGAGTTCCTACTTTCCCAAATTCTACAGATGTTAGTGGTATTTTTTTTTTTAAGAAAAGTGAAAAATACAATAATTTTATCTTTCAGTTTGAGATAAATGACATTCAGCTCTCTGGGATGACTCAAGATCAAAACAAATTGGGCTGGTTATAAGCCAGTCCAGTCTGTGTATTTTACCCTATGTCCATGTTGATCTTATTATAGTTGTGAGCACTTATCTTCAGGACCTACTAGTATCCTTTTCTGCATCCTCTGGCAACATTGTGCCTTGTAACCCTGAACCCTAGTTTCCTACCACATTTGTCTCTGAATTCTGCTAGTTTATCTACCACCACCAGAGCCTAATCACCCAAATCAGTATATAACCAGAGAGGCTAGTCATCATAGCCTCTAGTCAACTGTTAACTGCAATTTTCTAAATAAAACTAAGCAGTTCCTGTTAAAAAAAAAAAAAAAAAATGCAGCTAATTGAAAGACAAGTCATATTTGTAAATAACCTCTTTTGAGCGTCTCACATTTCCCCATGTTGGCTGCCCCATTCATGTTCTTGTTAAATTACCATGCCAGACAGAGGAAAAGGACACAAGAAAAAGTATTGAGGTCATTTGTTTATTCAGCAAACATTTTACTGAACACTATCTAGTCAAAGAATTGTGCTATAAGCTGAGATAGAAAGATGAATAAAGTGTGGTCCCTGCCTTCACAAAGCTCTTGGTATAGTGAAGGGGACATACAAACAGAAGTACAATTCAAACACTAAAAAGACATGCTAGGAAAGCAAACAGAGGGAGCCGCTAATTCCCTGGAGAGCTTTGGCAGTGAAGATACTTGAAGATACTTAAGGACCTCAAAAAAGAGTAGATTTTTGCCACAAAGATGTTGTTGTTGTTGTTGTTGTTTGCCATCGAGTTGGCCCTGACTCATAGCGACCCCTCCTTGGGTTTCCGAGGCAGTATCACTACAGAAGTAGGAATGCCCAACCTTCCTTCCGAGGAGTGGCTGGTGGGTTTGAACCGCCAGCCTTCTGGTTAGCAGTCAAGTGCCTTAGCCACTATGCTACACAAAGATGAGGGTGGGCAATTAGAAGCAGAATACATGTCCAAAAATATAGGCGTGAGTACATGGGTGAGCTATAGGTTGTTTGGAAATGAGGATGTGAAGTTGGAAGCAGCGAAAGATAATTTTGGAGAGTGAGGTAAGGACCAGAATGCAAAAGTCATTGCATGCCATGTGTAGGAGTTTGAATGTTATTTTGGAGAGTAGGAATCTATCAGAGGATTTTAGCTGGAAGTAATACAGCCAAAATTGGGTTGTAGAAAAATCTCTACTAATGCTATAGAGTATTACCTGGTTATTTGTAACATCTGAGTCTGCTTAGAAAATTAAAGTAGTATCATATTTTAAAAGGTCAGAGCCCAAAAGTTTTATCTTCAATCAGTTTTCCTCTCACTGAAGCACTGCACTGATAGGGAGTTAAAATAGTACCAGTAGTAAAGGATGTCTTTCTCGGGTTTCAGAGCCTAAACTAAAAAGTTAACTTCTCTTTGATTTCAGGATCACCATTCAGCTCAGCAGGGCCAAGGTGGGTTACATGGAATCTACCTGAGGGCCTTCTGCACTGGGCTGGATTCTGTTTTGCAGCCTTATCGCCAAGCACTGCTTGATTTGGAACAAGAGGTGAGAAAGAGGAGATAGAGAAAATAGCACCTCTGGGGCAGCAAATTAGAGAATGTTATTGAATCTGAAACACTCTTTGATAACTTCTTTTCTTCACATCAGGTAGTTAATACCTGGAAGATTGTACAGAAACAATTTCCTCCATGGCTAGAGGGTACAGTTTTCCCTCTGTGACTGCAAGCCCTCAGTAAGGTGGCTTATAGCTCTTGGCAAAGGTTTCTGAGTGAGTTTATAAGAGTTGGTGGCTTTGCTTTGTTATTACCTGAAAATCAGAGGTAATAATCTATAAATGATCAACTCTCAGAAGCCTAAAACTAACACTAAGCCCCTTCTCAGATTCTCTTCTGGTTTTCATAGATCAAATAAATTTGAGATATTTTGTATGACACCCTAACCATGATGTTTTTGATTACAGTTTCTGGCTGATCCCCATCTCTCCATATCACATGTCAATTACTCCTTAGATCAGGTATGCTGCCCAGATAACAGAATGCCTTGAAATCTAGTGATATTATAAGAATACTCTTAACTTCTGACATTATTTTTGCAAGTTTTTTCCTTCTGGATTCAGGCCCTGACATTTTATGTTTTGCATTTTGGGTGCTTTAACACATCAGAACTGTTGGAAGAGACCCAAATACTTAATGTCTGAAGTTAATGCTGTCTGTATTGACGTCAATATTAACAATTATGCCAGCCTCAGAAATAGAAACTTCCTCTATCTGCCATCCTTTTCCTGTCTGTAACCAACCCCCTTGTCAATCAAAATTGCCTTAAGATAGTGGATCCTTTTCTTGGCTCTTCTGTGGGCTTGCCATATTTATCTTAAATTGGACTATTTAGAAACAAAAGCATGTCGTGAGTTAATTTTTTTTTCCCATGCAATAACTGCATACTTTCCTAATCTCTACTTTGCAGTTCCAGCTCCTCTTTCCTTCTGTGATGGTTGTAGTGGAACAAATTAAAAGTCAAAAGGTGAGAACTTTCCTTTTGCTCTGATAAGTGCTAAGGAAATATTAGTAATTTTTACCTTACAATCTTTTTTGAAGACCCTAGTTTTAGTTTTTATTTACTTATTCATTCATTCAATAAGATATGCTGTATATCATGCTAAGTATCAGGGTTGCCAAGATAAATAAGATCTATAAACCTGTTTTTAAGCTCCAGTTTAAGACCACTTGGTCCACTGAGGGTGGGGGAAATATTAATAGATATATTTTAGAGTGCTGCTGCGGTAAGAAAAAAATGTGCCGTGGGTGCCTAGAGGTGAAAGCAGTTTGTTCTGAGGGTTTAGAACTATTGAATATGGCTCTTGAGGAGACACCAAAAATTAATTTAGAAAGAAAGAAGATAATAGGTTCATGGTTAGGGTGCTGGGAATTTTTTAAGAATTATAACTGGTTGTTGGTTGCTAGGGGTGGGAGGAGAGGGAAGGGAACACTGCAAAAAAAAATGCATTGTCCCATGTCACTTTAGTTTTGTGTATTTCACTGTACATAAATCATATTTCAATAAAATGCATTAAAAAAAAAAGGACCAGGTTTGATGGTCTGATAGAGCCTAGTGGGACCACTGAGACTATGGCCCCAGCTGCCTTCAGGTCTATGATTGAACCCATTCCTGTGGCTTCCAGCCAAACAAAAGGCAGGCATATGAGGTGAACATTTACATTAGGTAGGTATGCTCCTTGGAAAGATAAAGCATGGGAGAATGGAAGGGCTGTGTATGCACAGGGAGACAGCTCAGGGGGCAGGAGTGCATGGGAGGAAAGGACACAGGGAAGATATATCTTGTGGGGAGGAAGTGAGAGGAAAGTTGTTGCATTGTGGGAAATTGCACTCAATGTCATGGGACAAAGTGTATGTGAGCTGCTGTATGGAAAGTGAAGTTTCACCCAAATCACAATAAAAATTAATAATAATAATAATAAAAGAATTAAAACTGGGTAAAAACCCTGATGCCATTTCGTTATTTAAATATGCCTATCCTTGTCACATGTTTTTATCATATGCATTGAAAAGTTAGGGCCCCAGTGGCAGAAGAGTATCTGTCTTTTTTGGGCAGAGTTGGTAACTCTGAGGAATGCTTTGAGATTTCACATCAGAAGAATCTAGTGTGTCATTGAATTGTCCCATAAAACCCCATTCTTGGTAATGGACAATTGGATTAAACATGTTTGGTTCAAGTCTCCATGTGTTTGAGCTTTTATATTTCTGCCGTAGCTTATTAGGAGAATCACCTCCATTAATATCTAGCTTTTATTTCAGCCCTTACGTTGTATTAGGCACTGTGCTAAGTGCTGTAGAGACTTCACATTCAATAAAATAGGCTAAGGAATGTGCACATAGTAGTAAGAGTATATAAACTGGTCTATCTGACCCAGAAGACTGTGCTCTTAATCACTGTATTAAAAACTCTCCCAACATGGGAGAGGACCTTCTAGTAAGTGATGTAGCATCAGAGTTCTATACCTTGTTGCACATCTCACTTGATTTTAGCTTTCATTGCTTGGAGATCCAACTCCAAACAATACTGGTTTCTCCAGTGCAGTGGTTCTCAAACTTTATCATGCATCAGAATCTTCTGGAGAGCTTGTTAAAAAGACAGAAAGTTGTTTCCCCACTCCTGAGTTTCTGAAGCATCAGGTCCAGGGAAGGACCTGAGGATTTGCATTTCTAACATGTTCTCAGGTGGTGATGATACTAGTTGAAGGTCCATACTTTGAGAACCACTATACTATATATATAAATGAATATTATGAGAAAGTTTATCCCCATTGTTTGCTGGAGTGTGTGCCATCTTGGTTGAATATAATGTCAGTTTGTGCTTACATGAACCATTAAAATGGAATCAAGTTTGACACAGCTGTATTCTCTACAGATTCATGGTTGTCAAATCCTAGAAACAGTCTACAAATACAGCTGTGGTGGATTGCCTCCTGTTCGCAGTGCATTAGAAAAGTAAGTCATAGCTTAATTGAGGATTTGGGGTGGGGTTGGGTGGTCAAGTGATTTGACTTCTCACATGTTTTATTTTCAGGTCACCTTAGGTTTCTCTCTAGAGAAAGTTATGACCAAGATAGAAAAACCCCATGAGAAAAGGAGTACATCTGATCCTTATGATGGCTCAGGAATTACAAAAAGAGGATTATAAAGTATAGAGTATCAAAGTCTAGGAGCTCTGGTGGTGCAGTGGTTAAGGCATCCAGGTGCTAACCAAAAGGTTTGCAGTTTGAACCTGGCAGCTGCTCTGTGGGAGAAGATGACAGTCTGCTACTGTAAAGATTTATAGCCTTGGAAACCCTATAGGGCAGTTCTGCTCTGTCCTATAGGGTCACTATGAGTTAGAATCAACTTGATGCTGTTGGTGGTTTATAAAAGCTAGGATCCGGTTGCCTAGATAACATTGATGTGCTCTTTTTTTAATTTTTAGATTCTGCATTCCTGCAGGACTTCCATTACATGTGCCAGATATTACTCAGCATGTGTTTTTGAGCAGCTGGTATTTTCACATCAAGGTCCCTAAAATGTTTATACTTTATTATCCCATACTACTCCTCTTAAGCATTTTCTCCTAACAAAATTATTCAAAAGAAGAAAGTAACTACCCACACAAACATATTCAGTGCAATGTTGTCTACTCAAGAAATTAGAAAATGACCAGTAATAGCAAAAAAGCTAATGATATGGTCACTCAATAAAGCCATTAAAATTATAAATACTATAACAACACATACAAAATACTTTATGTAATACTGAGAAAAGGATGCAAAATTTTATTTCTTCTGTTTATAATTAAATAAAAATCTCTGGAATATGATCAAAGACTGAAAAGGAATACAGGAAAAAAAATATTTGCAGTCATTGAGCTGGAGTTACGGAATTACAAATTTTCTTTAAAATTCTTTATCACATTTTTAAAAATTTAATAAAATTTAAAGAGAAATATATGAATGAGAAAAAGTGATTTTCGTCTAATTGAATAATTGCCCATTTGATCTTCCCATTTCCTTCTCCTTATTTTTTTAAAATTTGTATTTAAAAAAAAATTTATTAAGTTAAAATTTACATAACCATTTTAAAGTGTATTAGATGGCACTGATATATTTACAGTGTTGTGCAACCTACCTCTCCCTAGTTCCAAAGCATCTGCATTACCCCAGAAGAAAACTCATTCCTATTAAGCAGTCGCTCCTCATTCCTCCATGTCCCCAGCCCCTGGCAATCACCAGTCTTTATTCTATCTCTCTGGATTTGCCTATTCTGGATGTTTTATATAAATTGAATCATGCAATATGTGGCCTTTTGTGTCTAGTTTCTTTTACTTCCTATAATATTTTCGAGGTTCATCCACATTGTAGCACTTATCATTACTTCATTCTTTTTATGGCTGAATAATATTCTATTTTATGTAAATTCCACAATTCTGTTTAATCATTCATCCATTGATGGACAGCTGAGCTATTTCCATATTTTGGTTATTGTGAATAGTGCTGCTGTGAACCTGCATGTACAAGCATTTAAGTAACTGTAGTTCTTTTGGGTATATACCTAATATTGAAACTGCTGGGTCATAGGGTAATTCTATGTCTAACTTTTTGAAGAACCATCAAACTATTTTCCTCCTCCTTATTTTTAAAAAAGAAGCAGTAGCATTAATTGCAAAATTGGGTTACATCATCTCTGAGGCCCCTCACAACTCTTAATGAGCTCCACTTTTACTACTACACAGGTAAATCCTCAGAAGAGCAGGAGACTTCCCAGAACATGGTTTAGGGACAAAGGGTAGAGGAGGTGCTTAATTTTCTATTACTGTGCTTTTCTTTCTAACAAAAGAAATACATTTTGGCTGTAGAAACTACAGACATATATGCATATAAAGTCTTAAATAATATGACACATATGAATTAAATTTGTTACATATTTGCAGGGGCCAAATTTTATAGACCTTGTACTCAGGTGTGCATAAACAGAAATGGCTTCCTATTTTTTTTTTTTTTTTTAAGAGATTCCATTCATTTAGCATTCTACAAACAGCCAACTCAAGCTCTTGTACTTTCTTATTTTCCCCAGCTTTTTATTTTGAAAAATTTCAAACCTACAAAAAAGTGGAAATAACAGTACTATAAACACTTGCATATCTTTTCCTTTGTTTCAGCAGTTATTAACCTTTTGCTACATTTATCTGTCTTTTCTTCCTTCCTTTTTCTTTCTCTCTCTCTACATATATGTGTGTTTGGGAAAATTGTGTGTGTGTGTGTATGTATATTCATGCATGCACATACAAACACACAGGCACACCACTTTTTCTTTGCTGAATCATTTGACAGTAGCCCCAGATACCATAACACTTAACCTACAAATATTTCAGCTTGTAACCCCAAAAAGGTAACATTAATCCAATAATGTAATATCCAGAGGAGCTCTGGTAGCATAGTGGCTAAGGTACTTGTCTGCTAACCAGATGGCTGGTGGTTCAAACCCACCAGCCACTCCTCGGAAGGAAGGCTGGGCAATCCTACTTCTGTAGTGATACTGCCTTGGAAACCCAAGGAGGGGTCGCTATGAGTCGGGGTCGACTCGACGGCACATAACAACAACATCTAAAACATTCACATTTTCCCCCAGTTGTCCCCCAAAATCTTTCATAGCGATTGTTTCTTTACAGTCCAGGATCCAGTCAGTGTCACATATCACATTTGGTTGTCTCTTTTTTGTCTCCTTTAATTTAGAACAGTCCTCTTTTTTTTTTTGTCTTTGATGACATTGACATTTTTAAAGGTTTCTTGCCGCCTGTCTTGTAGAATATTCCACAGTCTGCATTTATCTGTTTCTTCATGATAAGATTCAGATTAAACATTTTTGGCAAGAACACTACATGGGTGATACTGTTTACTTCCCACTGCATTGTATCAGAAGGTATAGCCCCACAGAAATGAGTTTGTTTCATTTTTGTTGCTGTGAAGTTTTATCACTTGCTTTAGGTGCTTTCTGCTAGCTATCACCATTGTAGAGGTTCCTTCCACTTTTGTAATTTTTACCTGTGGGTTGATCCTTTGAGACCGTATGAATATCCTTCCCTAATAAATTTTCACCCATTAGTTTTAGTTTTGCATTTTGTTAAACAATACTTTTCTGGATATGCCTGCCTCTCACATATTGAATCTGCTCCCCCTATATGATTCTAACAAATAAAACAAATTTAATATTTGTGCTAGCCAAAAAGATACTCCTCCAAATCCATTTAATTTTAATTTGCTTGCATCAGTCTTGAAGTTTACCTTTCACCAAAGAAGGAAAGAAAATAGTCCTCTTCTAAAAGCTATCAGAATATTTGCTAAACATTTCAGATTTCAGTATGTAAGCCAATGAAAGTCATTAAGTTTGGACATTTAATTACTTAGTCCATCCACAAACATTTCAGTTAAAATAGCACAATTGTTTTTAGCTTAATTGGTCATTTTCCTTATGATTCATCAAATTCTCAGGCCTCCGTTTATCTGATAGCATTTTAAAGTGTGATCTCTGTGGTGTCTGTGGGGTTTGTTGTTGTTGTTGTTGTTATGTGCCATCGAGTCGGACCCGACTCATAGTGACCCCTCTTTGGGTTTCCGAGGCAGTGTCAATATGGAAGTAGATTGCCCCATCTTCCTT
The DNA here is from genome assembly GCF_000298275.1 of Orycteropus afer afer. Lineage (NCBI taxonomy): Eukaryota > Metazoa > Chordata > Mammalia > Tubulidentata > Orycteropodidae > Orycteropus > Orycteropus afer. Next base: position 17,215,050 of record NW_006921613.1, on the reverse strand, counting down.
CCGAGGAGTGGCTGGCGGGTTTGAACCGCCAGCCCTCTGGTTAGCAGTCAAGTGCCTTAGCCACTATGCTACCAGAGCTCCCAGTGGGGTTTAGTGTTTTCTAAGTGGACTTTTGAGGCTCTTGCTTTCCTCTCTACTCAGAATCCTGGCTGTGTGTCATGGGGTCATGTATAAACAGCTCTCAGCCTGGATGCTTCATGGACTCCTCTTGGACCAGTACGAAGAGTTCTTTATCAAACAAGGTCCATCTTCTGGTAATGTCTCCGCCCAGACAGAAGAGGATGAGGAGGATCTGGGCATTGGGGGACTGACAGGAAAACAGTTGAAAGAACTCCAGGACTTGGTGAGAGCACAGCAAGAAATCCAGCAAACTCCTACTAGGAGTCAAAAAAGTCTATAACTAAATTATCTTTTGGTGATCCCTTCCCAGCTTCTTAGAGCCTGGGCACCTTCCATAAATGATTTAAATGTAAACAGTTGACTTTATCTTAAATAATGTGAGACTACAAAACAGACAGTGTATATGTGAGATTCCTTTTGGTTCACCTTTTCCTGTGTATACATTTAAGAGGTTAATAATAAGTCTCATCTCAACAAGATGTAGCTACCCTATAGCTTTTAAATGTGGTTTGGAGTTTTGATTAGACTCCCCCAAAATCTTGTATTTTCCTCATTTATTCTTTCATGCATTTATCCTATTATAACATTTTATTGAATGTCTGCTATGTGTCGGGCACTGTTAAGAACTACGTAGACAAATAAAACACTCTTGTCCTTAAGGGACTTATAGTTTAGTGGAAGATGTAGAAAAGTAAACAGTTATATTACAGTGCACTAAGTGCTCTGAGTAAATATGGTTGTTCTTGGAAGATAGTCTTAGAGGAACTACAGAAGGCTTCTCAGTGGAATATATGTCTAAATTGCAAAGGATTTGGGAAGAGAGGGCAAGAAATGTTCCAGGCAGAGGAACTGATGTCTGTAAAGATACAGAGGCCATGAAGGACATGGCTTATTTGGGGAAGCACTAGTAATTCAATTGAAATGATCATGTGAAGACTGAAATATAAAGTGTAAGGGGGCAGAGAAGGGAGAGGGAGGTGGAAAGAGCTGAAGCTGTTGAGTTAAGCAGAGGCAGAATGACGAAGGCCCTCATAAACAATGGGAAGGAATTTAGTCTCGTCAACCTGAAAAGAGCTGGAAGCCAGTGAAGCATTTTAGGCAAAACAGTAACAATCAGATTTGCATGATGGAAAAATCACTCTGGGTGCTATGTGGGAAAATCACTGAAAATGAAATCAAGACTAGAGGCAGGTAGATCATTTAGGAGACTGTTGGGGATACTTAGGGGAAAAATAATACTTCCACAAACCAAGAGTAACAGTGACTATGGAGAAGAGTAAAGGGCTTTGAGAAATGTTTAGGAAGCAGAATTAGTAGCCCCTAGTGATTGGTTAGATATGGGTCAGGAGGAAAGAATCAAAGATGATACCCAAGTTTCTGCCTTCAGCTGCTAGGCAAGTAGTGATGATATGGAATATATATAGCTAGTGCTCAAGGAAAGAATATAGGTCCAGTTGAGGACATTTTAACCTCATAAAAGCAATTTAGGTTGAAGACCAATTTTGGGGCAGCAGCATGCTCAGATTGGGCATCCATGACTGATTTCAGGAGGTTCTATGAAATGTTTGTCTGCACATTTGTCTAAAAAGCCCATAGTTTTTAATAATTGCAGAGATGTCTGTGACCTAAAAAAGATTTAAAATATCTGTTAGGATGATCACTGACCTACAGAAGATGTGATTGTCTAGGGAGGGTAGTATGAAAGGAAAAGGGCCTGGACTAGTGCCCTAAGGCACACTATCCTCGAAGCCCAAATCAAAAAGGGCTGACATCAGAGATCAAAGGAGTACAGAGCCAGGAGTTCAGGGATACAGCTAGGGAAGGGTCACATCAAAAGGAAGTTAGGGTATGGTAGGGTCCTGAGTGATTGGTTAATAGGTATTTGGGGGCTTCATGGGCTTGATCAGTGATTTTCACACTTTAGTGTGCATCAGAATCACCTGGAGGGCCAGTTAAAATTGACTCTAGGCCTCTTCCCCAGATTTTCTTATTCTGCACATCTGGGAAGGGACCAAGAATTTGCATTTCTAACAAGTTTCCACTATTTCTAACAAGGTTCAAACAAGTTTCATTTCTAACAAGACCTTTATACCTGGGAAAACATTAAGAACAACTCAATTCCTTGAGTTCCAGACTGAATAATTTTTTTAAAATTTGTGTGTGTATGTGTGTGATTTGGGTAAAAGTTTATAGAGTAAATTCCATTCAACAGTCCACACACATTTTGTTTCATGGCATTGACTACAATGACCACAGTGTTAATAACTGTCTTCCCACTTCCTCCCTGTGGATACCTTTTCCCTGCCTCCTCCTTCCCTGTGCATTCCTGCCCTCTCAGCTATCACTCTGTGCAAGTACTGTCGTGATCTCCCATGGTTGATTGTTCTAAGGAGTATACCTACCTGGTGTAATTGTTCACCTTGTAGGCCTGGCTGTTGTTTGGCTGGAAGCCATAGGAGTTTATTCATTTTCAGGCCCAAAGTGTAACTAGAGGCCATAGTCTTGGGAATTTTACCAGTCTTTGTCAGACCATTAAGCCTGGTTTTTTTTTTTTTTTTTTTT
>NW_006921613.1:17206759-17208123 GCF_000298275.1 Orycteropus afer afer | reverse complement strand
GGGAAGCTAGAAGTCCAAGTTCAAAGTGCCAGGCTCTTGGCACTAGGTGAAAGCCCCTCAACCTTGGCTTCAGCTCTGCCTCCTGCTCCCAGCCCACTGGAGCTAGAGGCTTTTCTTCACTCAGACAGCTGCTGGCCGCTGAGGCTGACAAGCCCAAGGTTGACAAGTAAAAAGGCACAGTCCTAATGTAAGCGAACCACACAGCAGGCCATTAATTCAAATTCTTGAAAGTCCCAAAGTCAGCAGAGCATGGCAGGCTCTGGAGCTACATGCAGGGTTCAAGCGTGCCATAAGCCGAAGACTGGTCCCCAAGGCTTCTCCTTATACACAGGAAGGAGACCATATCCCTAAGGCAGCTACTCAGCTGCTCACAGTAGATTCCACCATAGTGTGATTACCAGTCTCATCATGGGGAATACTACATCCAGCTGCCCAGCCACTCAGCCAGGCCCAGCCAAGTTGACACACAGACTTAACTACCACATTTCTATTATGTATATGGACATTCATACAAATATTTATGTAGAAATAGCATCTGCCAAACTTACATATATAAAACCAAACTCAGTGCCATCGAGTCAATCCCGACTCATAGCAGCCCCTCCTTGGGTTTCCAAGGCAGTATCTTTACAGAAGTAGATTGCCCAATCTTCCTTCCAAAGCTGGTGGGCTTGAACCACCAGTCTTCTGGTTAGCAGTCAAATGCCTTAGACACTACACTACCAGTTCCCAAACTTATATATGATCATGGTTATATTCCCTTTCACCTACCCATACCTGATCATTTTGCCTGTCTACCTATGTATTCACCTGTAAATTAAGGTTTGCTGGTACTGATAATGCAGTATTGTGTTTGTAAAAGTGTTTATCCTTTTTACCTGTAGCTCTTACACACCTCTCTGTCTTCCTTTTCTTTATTGTGTTGGTCACTTACTTTTGGTATATTGCCTTTCCCTTCACCCAATTATAGATAGGTAAGAGAAATACTTTCTCTTACCTATCTATAATTGCTATCTAACAATTTCCCCCCTTCCCTCCCATCCTTGATAACCAACAAAGGAAGTTTCCTTCCATGTGTAAACCTTTCCTTGACTTTTTATAATAGTAACGCATACAGTCAGATTGAATAATTTCTTGCACAAGTTTTTAAACAAATAATAAAAGTAGGATGAGGACTAAAATTCCAGTTAAAAAAGCCACCCTGCTGCCTGAAAATAAAATAAAGATGTCCTACATGGGTGATTTAAGAATTGTGCAGCTTCACATGCAGTACTGCATTGTCAGTGAAGGCAAACATGGGTATATGGGTGGATAGATGGGTGGACAGGCTGAACTATTAGGTATGTCTATGAAATGGGGAGTGT
>NW_006921613.1:17135021-17206369 GCF_000298275.1 Orycteropus afer afer | reverse complement strand
GATCTGCAGCCTATACGACTATGAGACCAGAAGAACTAGATGGTGCCTGGCTACCACTGTCATCCACTTGGAAGAGGATCTATGTAGGAGATCCTTGATAGAGTGGGAGAGCAATGTGGAACAAAACTCAGAATCATTTGGAGGAAATAAAAAGGGGGTTGGGGACCAGGTTTGCTGGTCTGATAGAGCTTGGTGGAACCACTGAGACTATGGCCCCTAGCTGCCCTTCAGGTCTGTAATTGAATCCACACCCGTGGTTTCCAGCCAAACAAAAGACAGGCATATGAGTTGAACATTTACCTCAGGTAGACACACTCCTTGGAGACAACAACCATGGGAGAAAGAAGGGCTGCTTATGCACAGGGAGACAGCTCAGGGGGCAGGAGGGCAGGGAGTGATGGACACTGGGAAGAGGTAACTATGGGGAGGAAGTGAGAGGGGAGCTGTTGCATTGTGGTAAACTGTGATCAATGTCATGAGACAAAGTATGTGAACTGCTGTATGGAAAGTGAATTTGCTCTGTAAATCTTCACCCAAATCACAGTAAAAAAAAAGAATTGTGCAGCTTCAGATTTAAAATCCTTCCTCTGGGAAGGATAAATCACAGTTGGGAGAGTAACTGGATGTTTTCCTTTTCTTCCTGCCTCATCTCTCATTTGGATTCTTTCCTTGAGTAGCGCCTGATTGAGGAAGAGAACATGTTGGCACCATCTCTAAAGCAGTTTTCCCTGCGGGTGGAGATTTTGCCATCCTACATACCAGTGAGGGTGGCTGAGAAAATCCTCTTTGTTGGAGAATCTGTCCAGATGTTTGAGAATCAAAATGTGAACCTAACTAGAAAAGGTAGGAATCTCTTTGCCCAGTGTCCTACATCTTCAAAGGTTCTTCTTACTTAATATTGTGTGGTCCAGAAGTATACCTGGTTAGAATGAGTGGCTCCTGAGATTTATGTGGTGAGATTTAAGCACAACTATTGCCATGCTTTCCCGAGAAGCAGGTGAAGGAGCTGTACACTGCCATCAGCCTGCTCCAGGGCTTACCTGTGCCCTCTGACTCCCTTTCATAGTGCCTTTCTGTTTGGCAGGATCCATTTTGAAAAACCAGGAGGACACTTTTGCTGCGGAGCTGCATCGACTCAAGCAGCAGCCGCTCTTCAACCTGGTGGATTTTGAGCAGGTGGTGGATCGCATCCGTAGCACTGTGGCTGAGGTCTGTCTTGCATCTTGTATCTTTTTTAGGAAGATGGACAGGTTCCCTGGAAATTGAGCAGTTGGCTTTTGTTTCTTCTTAATGTGGTCAGAGCTTAGCTTGTTTGAGAGAGTTGGGCAAGAAGATATGAAAAGCATCCCCTTTAATAATAGAGGCAGACCTGCCTTCACCTTTTCATGTTAATGGCATTGCCCTTATCAGCATAAAGAAGTTTCCTTCTAGTTTTCTTATTTTTCTCTTTTCTTTTTTTCCCTTCTTTTAATCATGAATGGATGTTGAATTTTACCAGATTTTTTTTCTTCATCTATTGAGATGATTGCGTGGTTTTTATCCTTTAACCTCTAACGTGGTAAAAAGACATTCACATTAAAAAAAAAAAAAAGTTATTGAGATAAAAGCTACATAACATAAAATTTAACATTTTAGCCATTTTAAAGTGTACAGTTCACTGATTTTAGTATATTCGCAATGTTTTGCAGTCATCACCACCATCTAATTTCAGAACATTCCCATCTGGTTTTTGTTGTTTGTTTGGTTTTGTTTTTTTACTGTTCAATTATCCTCTGATTGCTGGAATTGACCCACCTTGGTCATGGTGTATGTTCTTTTTTCAATGCATTACTAGATTTGTACAGAACTATATAAGGTTGCTGTGAGTTGAAATTGACTTGATGGCAGTTTTTTTTTTTTTTTAATTATTTGCAGGGTTTTCTTCATAATGAAATTTTGTCCCTGTTTTGTTGGTTCTTTTCACAGCATCTCTGGAAGCTCATGGTAGAAGAGTCAGATTTACTGGGTCAGCTGAAGGTAAAAGTTTAGCTGTTCAACTCTTAAAATGATACTGGTGGGAAATGGCTTTCATTCGCTAACCTTTCCTGAGACCACTGGTTGCCTATACCCAGACTTCTAAAGTGGCCTCATACATCTTTATCCAGGTGCTCAAATTATACCTAATGCCACAAATCTACTATAATACAAAGATTTGGGTGTATATTTTCTTCTGGCATAATGTAATTTTATTGGCCTTGAATAAATGATGTCAGACATACACCAGTCATCCTGTCATGAGGAATTGCTAAGTATGCCCCCTTTAAATGCCAAAAGCCTATATATCCTTTTGTAGGTTGGACGCAAACTGGTAAGATTAGATATTTTATTATATGTGTAATAGTGAGGAGCTTCTGTTCCTGCTTGATTTTACTGAATTGTAAATTGAAATTATTTTCTCAGATCATTAAAGACTTTTACCTTCTGGGACGTGGAGAACTGTTTCAGGCCTTCATTGACACAGCTCAACACATGTTAAAAACACCACCTACTGCAGTAACTGAGCATGGTAATTGCCTCTGGCCCTGAAAATTGCTAGCTTACTGAAGTTGCAGGGTTTTTTTTGCTGTTGCCAAACCATTTAATCCTTTTCCACATAAGAGCATCCTGGTGAGTTACAGGACAGTGTTTCCAAAGATTGAAGGCCCTTTCAGGTAGGCTTCTCACTGAGGTCATTGGAACAGCACTTGGCCTGTGACCCTTCCTGGAAGAGTTGGTGTAGGCCTTCAAGCCAGGGATTTTATCTCATTGGATTATAGCCAAATACACCTCATGGGATACATTGGGACTTACTGCTATTTAAAGTGTTGTATTAGAATGCTTTAGGTTGTGAATGATAGAAATCCAACCAGAAGTAACTTTGGTAGAAAAGGGAAATGTATTTGCTAATGTTTATCTAAAATTCCAGTGGAGTAAGTGTAATTGGGCCTCCAAATGAATGAAACTAGGGACATGGATTCTACTAGCATTCTTTCTCTCTTAACCATATTTTATTTGTGCCTCTTGTGTGCTCTTTGGTGACCTTCCAGTCCCACCTAGAACCATGACCACCAACAGCTCCCAGGAACATGCATCATACTATCTTATACTGATGCAAGCAAACTTGGGCTTTCCAGTAGCAAGTTAAAAAATTTCAAGGAAGGGGCTTTGATTGGTCTGGCTCAGATGATATACCTATCCCTGTTATTAATCACTTTGGTCAAAGAGGTCAGAGATTTAGGATATGCCTGGTTAGGTAAAGTGTCTACCTCTTGACCAGTCAGTGATAAATAAGATGACCATTGCTATTCAAACTACATGAGTAGAGTTGGGTATGTATCAAAACCAAAACATGAAATCAGTGGTAGAGGGAGTCAGGGTCCCATTTTATTAGCTCAGTGTAACAGTGGATGCCCACTGTACTTAAATAGGACTTTTTTGGTTGTAGTTACAAGAAAAACAACTCAAACTCACGCAAAGTGGGAAAAAAGAGGCAAGTTTATTGATTTGTTAAGTATATAATAAATTGATTCACATAACTGAAAAGCCCAGAGGTTTGATGGCTCTAGGCAAAATTTGTCCAATGACTCATGTGATACCTTTAAGACTTGGTCTCTTTCTGTCTTTCACCTCTGCTTTTCTTCCCAGGCAGGCCCTCTCCATATGGTGGCAAGATGGCCTTCAGCAACACCAAGCTTACATCCTAAGTCCTTCTTTGTTTAGGAAAAAAAGCTTCACTTAAGAGTCTGAATAGAGTTCACTGGCTGGGTTGGTCTGATTTGTGTCATGTTTGTACCTAAACAAAATACTGGAACACGGCAGAGTAATACATTCTGTTTGCTCATGCTTGGGTTACCTACTTGCTCCTAGAATCAAGTATCGTTGATCCCACTGGAACTGCATATATTGTACTAGGTGGGGCTGATTCTTCTAGGAAAATCAGAGTGTTATTATTGCAACAGGAGAAGGGAGGGGGATGAATGCTAGTCAGGCAAAAGCAACAGTGTCACTAAGTCCTCTCTCTATTAATGTCAGGCAGCTAGGGGAGACACAGAAAGCTGGAGGAGTCTGTGTTTGTATTGTAGCCAAGCATTCTTGTCAGCTCATGTGTTCTTTCTTATAGATGTGAATGTGGCCTTTCAACAGTCAGCACACAAGGTATTGCTAGATGATGACAACCTTCTCCCTCTGTTGCACTTGACAATTGAGTATCATGGAAAGGAGCATAAAGGTTTGCCATTCTTTCTGCTGCTACTGGTCATCATCTATCTTCCCATCTCAGCTTCCATCCACCTCCACAGAGACCATGTAATTTTGGACCTTCGAGATGGTCTTAGCTGGTACCCTCATTTTATACAGGAAACAGGGAGGTCCACCGGGCTTCAGGAAGATACCCAGGCCACTTTTCTTCTTCTGTCTTGCTGCTGGAATGGTACAGGGAGCTCTGGTGGTCCAGTGGCTAAAGTGCTGGGCTACTAACCAAAACGTTGGCAGTTTGAACCCACCAGCTGCTCCATGGGAGACAGATGAGGCAGTCTGTTTTCTGTAAAGATTTACAGCTTTGGAAACTCTACAGGGCAGTTCTACTCTGCCCAAAAAAGGGTTGCTGAGTGAGAATTGACTCGATGGCAGTGGAATTCCGGTGGACTTGAATAGTCCGTATTTATTTTCCCTATTTATCAGCCTCTAGACTTTAAAGCTGAAAAAAGAATGTCTAAAAGCCTCCGGAGACTCTCGTGTGGAAGTTTCCTTGCCCTCTGCCTTTCTGACAGCGCAGGCTCGAGTGAGCTATTGCCTCGTGAATGCTGTTCACCCTGTTGAGGCTCTGGTTCTACACTGACAAGTGTTCTTTTTCTTTTCTTGATCCCTGCAGATTGTACTCAGGCAAGAGAAGGGCCTTCTCGGGAAACTTCTCCCCGGGAAGCCCCTGCGTCTGGCTGGGCAGCCCTAGGTCTTTCCTACAAAGTGCAGTGGCCACTACACATTCTCTTTACTCCTGCTGTCCTAGAAAAGTGAGTACTCCTGAGTTTCTTACGAGTAAATATTACCCACCTTACTTCTAAGGGAAGAAATCAACAGGAATAGAATTGTTGGGAGCAAGATAGCAACCAGCGAGTTTTTAGCAATCTCTGTAAATCAGAGATTGCAAACTCAAGATGCCTTCTGGGGCTAGGAGGTAGCATTAAAAGTGAAGCTGTGGATGTGAGAAAGCAGGGAGTGGTGGACCATCAAATGAAATGGAGGGTGATGAAAGCCTACCTAAAATGATCCAGATTGAAAATTTTTAAAGAAACTGTAATAATAAAATATTGCAGCCTGTCAGTTTATAACCTCTGGAAAATGCAGTCTTAGGCATCACCTGGAGAGTCTCACCCTTGATAACTGTATCAAATCTAACAAAGCCCCTCCCTAACTTTTGTAATTTTTTGTTGGTTTACCTGAATATCTACTGTGGATTTCAGTCTCTGGGGAAATCACCTTCTTATCCCCAGGGAGAGGCAGCAGGGCAGCCAAGCTGGGGGGATGGAATAAAGGATCTGGACCTGGGTGCTAGCAGACTCTATCTGATCAGGTTTGTTCTTGCTTCTGAGACCCTGCCAAATAAGTGCTGTTGCTTGGCCCTGGTCTGGACCCAGTGTCCCCAAAGCAGACAGGAACTAGAGCTCTAGAGGAAGGAGGTAGGAGAAGTATACTTGACTGGGAGGCCTCTGAAATCTATCCCCACACCATTTCCAAAGACTTTCCAAACCCTATTACTGGTTAGAGAACCAGCCTCTGGCTTTGGTGGAGGATGAAACCTGTGATGCTCAGTGATGCTGGAGGAGTGCAGAGAGAGAAAACAAAGGAACAAAAGGGCTACCTCTTCTTCATTCTCCCTCTTCACAGCACTCTCTACTTTTTGAAGGTAGATAAGCTTAGAGTAGGATAGAGTGGGCATAAACTGGAAGAGAGGATGCTGGTTGAGGGAGAAGATTCTGTGGCAGGTTCAGCCCCCATGGCCCACCTAGGTAAGCTGCATGGATTTGTTAAAGAGCCTCCAAAGCTCCGTAATTCGGTGTCCACAGGTGAACGGTCCACTTAACACCTAACTTGATAGGCTCTTAACACTTTAAAAAAACTTAGAGTTTAGAAATTGTTTTTGTTTATTATGAAAAATATAAACAAATGTAATAGAAATAAAGACTCTAACAAATTCCCATGTCCTCATTACCCACCTTCAATAGCCATCAACATTCTGTTGTTTCATCTATCCCTCCCTTTTTTTTCTAGAGCTTTTTAAAGCCAGAGCTTTCTTCAGACACGTCATTTCACTTTTAGTAGGCAATTCAAAAAAGGCATATTTTTAACATACCTATAATGCCATTATCACCCAACAAAATTAACAATAATTCTTTATTATCTAATACCCAGTGCATATTGAGATTTCCTGTTATCTGAAAAATGTCTTCTTATGGTAGAGTTTCTTCAAATCAGCATACAAATATGTCTACTATTTTGGTATGTTTGTTCCACAGAAATAGATAATTTAAAAAACCAGAAAGAATCACATTTTCTTCTGTAAGCCTGCCTAAGAACAAGTCGGTATATCTAGTTCTACCAGGGATAAGTTCTCACATGTCTTCTCAGTATGGGGTCTCAGCATTAATTAGTCCCTGAACTTGCTGAGAGGCAGAAGTTTGTTCTTTGGGCTTTAGGAACAGAGAATAGCATTAATCACAATTCTTGGTCCGTAAAATACTCTATTATTGGTCTATGCAAGAGCCTCCTTCCTTCCTTAACACATACACACAGACGAGCCATAAAAGCACCTTCTAGTACAGAACACTGACAATAATGTTTATCTACCTATATGATCCTCCCCAGACCTCTCCTTGCTTCTTCTCAGCCAGGGTAACCACTATCTTAAATTCCATGTATTCTTACTTTCCTTTTCATATAATTTTATAATGGAAGATGGGGCAATCTACTTCCGTAGTGATAACTGCCTCGGAAACCCAAGGAGGGGTTGCTATGAGTCAGGTCCAACTCGACGGCATGTAACAACAACAACATATATACATGTGTGTGTGTGTGTACTTTTTATTTGCAGGGTTTCAGGTTATATGTAATCTTCTAAGATTTTCTTTTTCAATCAAAATTATATTACTAAGATTCATTTTGTTGTGTTGGATGGTTGTAGGTCATTCATTTTGACTGCTATGTAATATTCCATTGTATAAATAAACCACAGTTCAGTTGTAGACATCTCTGGCCATTCTTCTTTTCTTCCTTTTTCGGGGAGGGGTGGGTCTGTAGGGTCTGTTTTGAGGGTGGGGTGATCTTGAATGGCTTGGTGTCTCTGTCCAGGTACAATGTTGTTTTCAAGTACTTGCTGAGTGTGCGCCGGGTTCAAGCTCAACTGCAGCACTGCTGGGCCCTGCAAATGCAGCGCAAACACCTCAAGTCCAACCAGACCGATGCAGTCAAGTGGCGCCTACGAAATCACATGGCATTCTTGGTGGATAATCTTCAGTATTATCTCCAGGTCTGTACTGAGGGATAAGTAGAAGGAAGAGGGGTATGAAGAGAAGTCCGTGAGGCTGGCAGGAAGGATTGAAGAGAGATTATAATCCTCCATTTGGTAATACTGAGGTTTGAGAAAATGTGGGGACTGTATTCCTAGGTGTGTGTCTTAGGGGCATTTTAGGGGAAAGTAGAAATAAATGGATGGAGGTTAAGGAATAGAGTCCTTAGTATCAGCAATGCATTAATTGTTGCTTTGGCCATTATTTTTATAGTTTGCTATATAACTTCTGGAATCCTATAGGACTTTACTCAGTGAGTGGAGGAGATGCAGTATGAGTGGCTTGAGTTAGCAAGGGTTGGCTAAGACACTGGAGGTTGTTAGGATGTAGGCAGATAACTTTCTGCAAGGTTGGGCAAAATTAGGGTGTCTTTGGTCAACCTTAAAGTGGCTTGGTTAGGATGAAGATGAATGGGGGCAGAAATTTTCTATTTCATCCTGTCAGGCATCTCATTCATTGTCCCTGAGTAATCAGATTTTGCAGGGTGCTAAAATTATTTGTGCAACTGTCTGTCAGGTAGATGTGCTGGAGTCTCAGTTCTCACAGCTGCTTCATCAAATCAATTCTACCCGAGACTTTGAAAGCATCCGATTGGCTCACGACCACTTCCTGAGCAATTTGCTGGCTCAGTCCTTTATCTTGCTGAAACCTGTAAGTATGGTTGCTTGGTTTCTGACTGTTCCTTTAGGCACTTGGAGTTGACAAGATATTGAGCTATCATTAAGCAACTGTTCAATCTCTATTTTTAAGCATTTTAAACTACTTATGAAGCAAAACTTAAAAGGAATGTTAAAGGGAACTTAAATGTCTTTTAATTTCTGGATTATATAATGGAGGTGATAAGCAGCTATAGATAAAAAAAATATGTGCTTAGCCCCCAGAAGGAAGGATTTAAAGAAATTCAAGAATCCTTCTGACATCAAAGACCAACAAAAATACATATAGAATTATTTTCTAGAAATCTTGGACCAGGATAGATCAATTGTTGAAAGGTGTGTTTACAAACAACTGGAGTAGTATGTGTGTGGCCTTCCTTTAGGGTAATTTATCTCATCCTTATCTGTACTTTGGAATAATCTGGGGAGCTTTTCAAAAATCTAAGACCTAGACCACTAAAATTAGAATCTCTGAAATAAGATCCAGGCATCAGTCATTTTAAAAGCTCACAAGTGGTTCCAACTCGAGGATAAAAACCAGGAACACTGAAATGACCCCTTGTATAGTTTCTACTATAATGGTTATGCTTCATCTTTTGTGTGAGCTAATTGTTATGTCACACAAGAAACAACAGACTTCCCTTTGTTTCTGATATTTGGGGCTATTTTTGCCATACCTAGAAAAAGTGAGTTAGATAGGTACCATTCCAAAGCATTCTGTGAATTGAAAATAACTGAAAACCATTATGACAGGTAGACTCAGCCAAGTTCCTTGGGGAAAAGCAGAGTATCAGAGCAAGTCGTCATCAATAAGTATTTATTATTTACTTACTGTGCACAAAGCACTGGGGATACAAAGAGGTTTAAGTAATGGCTCTGCCCCTAAGGAGCTCACAGTCTAATTGGAGAGGCCAGGCATATATACATAGAAAAAGCAGTAACAACACAGGAAGCCTGAACAAATGCCAAGATAATAGAAGTTAGGGGTTCGTTAAAGGCTGTGGTGGGGAAGGAAACACTTCACTGAATTGAATTTGAACTGGCCTTAAAGGGAAGAGTTTACCAGACACAGGACCAACACTGAAAGCCAAGCTCACAGGCAGGATCACCACTCAGTGGGTCCAAGGAGTGAGGACTAGCCTAACGTCATTACAGTGGAGGTCCTGTGCAAAGGTAACTAAGAACGATGGTATCTTTGCCAGAAAGGGACAAGTTTGTTCTACACAAGTGGCATTTTGAGGGGCTGGCAAGAGACTTAAAAGTAGCTATGCTCTTACGTATTTTCCCAAGTTTTTAATTTCACAGATGTATCTTCCTGCCCTTCCTAATGCCAGTTATGCTTCTTGGATAGGTGTTTCACTGCCTGAATGAAATCCTAGATCTGTGTCATAGTTTTTGCTCGCTGGTCAGTCAGAACCTAGGCCCACTGGATGAGCGGGGAGCTGCACAGCTGGCTATTCTTGTGAAGGTGAGTTGCCTTGGCCATTGTGAGATAAGCAGTCCTGTCCAAAGAACTAGAGGTGGTTTTGCCAATGGAGCATCATGATCTTGCCCCAAGTCAATAAAACATTTTCCCAGTACATGCAGATAGAAATAACAAGACGTAAAGATAAAAATGTTGGTATCAGTTGATTTTGAAGCAGACCATTACATGCCACTCACAGCATTCAAAAATAGTTCTGCCTTGAATAGTTTATTCAGCCCACCAAATATGCATTGGCTTTGTTCTCATTTTCTTACTTCCTATTCACGTACATCCTTGACGAACCCCTTATTTCACTGAGATTATAATTACCTACCTATAACAAACACACTCAGGGTGTCCCCAAATCCTGTAGATTATATTAAAATTATATTATATTGTAAAATCCAATAGAATATATTAATTTGAAACCAGCTGCTAAATTCTACTAAGAATGAAAGCACCTTTATAGGAAATCATTCATTCTATGGACTTGGTAGAGTAAGAAGTCATTTTAGGAGCTAACAGAAGTGAGAATGTGAGAAGGCCAGGTGGTTGTGTAGAATTTCAAGGAAGGCTTTTCCAAGGAACTCCACTGCCCCCTTTCCTTCCCCTCCCGCCCCACACACACGTCACTTTCCATGAAGAACATTGGTGAGGTTAAGATGATGACAGAGTTCTTCTCTTTGCAGGGCTTTAGCCGCCAGTCTTCCCTCCTTTTCAAGATTCTTTCCAGTGTACGTAATCATCAGATCAACTCAGACTTGGCTCAACTCCTGTTACGACTAGATTATAACAAATATTACACCCAGGCTGGTGGAACTCTGGGCAGGTAGGAACCTTTTTTATGGATTCAATAAACTTTTTTTACTGTTTGGTTTCCAGAGTTGGAAGGAGACTTTAGTCATCATCTAAATACCCCCAATTTTATAAACAAGGACACCAAGGCTTAGAAAGAAAAAGGAAAGATTATTTTCTAGTAAAAGGAGTCCTGGCAGCACAGTGGTTAAGCACTTGGCTGCTACACAAAAGGTCAGTGTTTTGAACCTATCAGCTGCTCCACAGGAGAAAGATGTGGCAGTTTGCTTTATATGTGGCACAGGGTCACTATGTTGTAGTTGGTAGGTGCCATCAAGTTGTCTCAGACTCTTAAAAAGCCTGTGCACAGCAAAAGGAAACACTGCCTGCTCCTCTGCCAGCCTCACGATCCTTGCTATCCTGAGCCCATTGTTGCAGCCAGTGTCACAGTGGCCTTCTCCTTCTTCACTGACCTACTTTACCAACCATGATATCCTTCTCTAGGGAATGGTTCCTTCTGACAACATGATCAAAGTAGGTGAGACAAAGTCTGGCCATTCTCACTTCCAAAGAGCATTCCAGCTGCACTTCTTCCAGGACAGATCTGTGAGTCCTTTTAGCAGACCATGGTACTGTTAGCATTCTTCTCCAGCACCACAACTCAAAAAGTATCAACTCTTCTTCAGTCTTCTTATTCATTGTCCAGCTCTCACATGCATAAGAGGTGACTGAAAATACCATGGATGGGTTGGGCGCACCTTGCTCTTCAAGGAGACACTTTGCTCTTCATCATTTGAAAAAGGTCTTTTGCAGATTTGCTCAATATGTCATCTGATGTCTTGACTACTGCTTCCATTGGTGTTGATTGCAGAACCAAGTAATATGAAATCCTTGACAACTTCAGTCTATTCTCCATCTACCATGAAGCTGTTTACTGGACGAGTTGTGAGGATTTTTGTTTCCTTTATATTGAGGTGTAATCCATACTGAAGACTGTAGTCTTTAATCTTCATCAGTAAGTGCTTCAAGTCAACATCATTTTCAGCAAGCAAAGTTGTGTCATTTTCAGCAAGCAAAGTTGTGTCATCTGTGTATCGCAGGTTGTTAATACTCGAGTCTTCCTCTACTCCTGATGCCATGTTCTTCTTCATATAATCCAGTTTATTGGATTATTTGCTCAGCATACAAATTGACCAAGTATGGTAAAGGGATACAACCCTGCTGCACTCCCTTGATTTTGAACCATGCAGTATCCCCTTGTTCTGTTTGAATGACAGCCTCCTGATCTATGTACAGGTTCCTCATGAGTACAATCAAGTGTTCTGGAATTCCCATTCATCTCAATGTTACCCATAATTTGTTATCATCCAGACAATCAAATGCTTTTGCATAGTCAATAAAACATAAGTAAACATCTTTCTGGTGGTATTCTTTGCTTTCAGCTAAGACCCATCTGACATCAGCAATGATATCCGTAGTTCCACATCCTCTTCTGAAACCAACTTGTGTTTCAGGAAGTTCTCTGCCAATATACTGCTGCAACCATTTTTTAATTATCTAAAGTAAGATTTTACTTGCATGTGATATTAATGATATTGTTCAATAATTTTCACATTCTGTGAGATCACCTTTCTTTGGAATGGGTACAAATATGGATCTCTTGAAGTCAGTTGGCCAGGTAGCTGTCTTCCAAATTTCTTGGCATAACCGAGTGAGTGCGCCTCCAGTGTGGCATCCATTTGTTGAAACACCTCAGTGGATGTTCTATCAATTCCTGGAGCCTTGTTCTTCACCAGTTCTTTCAGTGCAGCCTCGACTTCTGCCTTCAATACCATTGGTTCTTGATCATATGCTACCTCCTGAAATGGATGAACACTGACCAATTCTTTTTGGTACAATGACTCTGTGTATTCCATCTTCATTTGACGTTTCCTGCATCATTCAGTATTTTGCCCATAGAATCTTTCAATATTGCAACTTGAGACTTGAATTTTTTCTTTAGTTCTTTCAGCTTGAGAAATGCTGAGTGTGTTCTTCCCTTTTGGTTTTCTAACTGCAGGTCTTTGCACATTTTATTGTAATAATTGGCTTTGTCCTCTCAAGATGCTCTTGGAAATCTTCTATTCAGCTCTATTATCTTGTCATTTCTTACGTTTGCTTTAGCTACTCTCTGTTCAAGGGCAAGTTTCAGAGTCTTCTGACATCCATTTTTGTCTGTTCTTCCTTTCTTATCTTTTTAATGATCTCTTGCTTTCTTCATGGATGATGTCCTTGATGTCATCCCACAATTCCAGTAGTTTTTGGTCACTGGTGTTCAATGCATCAAATCTATCCTTTAGATGGTCTCTAAATTCA
The DNA here is from genome assembly GCF_000298275.1 of Orycteropus afer afer. Lineage (NCBI taxonomy): Eukaryota > Metazoa > Chordata > Mammalia > Tubulidentata > Orycteropodidae > Orycteropus > Orycteropus afer. The sequence continues at coordinate 17,193,518 of NW_006921613.1, read as the reverse complement.
GGAGACATATTATCAAGGTCATATTTTGGCTCTCGTGGACTTGTTTTAATTGTCTTTAACTTCAACTTATGAGTAGTTGATGGTCTGTTCCACAATCAGTTCCTGGCCTTATTTTGGCTGAAGATATTGAACTTCTCCATCACTTCTTGACACAAATGTAGTCAATCTGATTCCTATGTACTCCGTCCGGCAAAGTCCACATATATAGATAGCCATCATTTATGTTGTTGAAAAAGGTATTTGCAATGAATAAGTCGTTGGTCTTGCAAAAATTCTATCATGCGATCTCCAGTGTTATTTGTCACCAAGGCCTTATTTTCCAACTACTGGTGACTCTTCTTTGATTCCAACTTTTGCATTCCAGTCACCAGTGATAATCAACACATCTTGATTGTATGTTCAGTCAATTTCAGACTGCAGAAGTTGGTAGAAATCTTCAATTTCCTCATCTTTGGCTTTTGTGGTTGGTACATAGGGTCTCTATGAGTTGGAATCAACTCAAGTGCAAGGGGTTTTCTAAAAATCATCATAGTAAAATATTAAAATGCCTGGGACTGAAATGGATTTTAAATTCTTTCCTAAGATGTGTACCACTGTGTGGGGAGGCAGTGTGGCTTGGATTCTCAATGCTGACATTAATTAGCTGTCTAACTTTGCCTCACCAGCCCCTCCTGCTTCCTCATCTGTGAAAGGCTTCCAGTGCTTAGCTTTTTCAATTTAATCGTTAGAATCAGTGGAAGTTGGCAACGTAAATCCTCCTCTTCTGCTTTCTCTCATTCACATACAGAAAAGCACTTAGTTGTTCCCCCTTTCTCCTCAGATTCTACTATCTTTTGAGTTTTAAGATGACATCTTCTAGATCAGAGGTTGCCCTGAGCCATATTTCTTTGAAGATAATCCTGGGAAAGCATGATACTTAATGAAAATCTTTTTCTTGTAGTTTCGGCATGTGAAATTTTCTGGTACCTCAACCAAAATGACAGTCGGTCTCATCATGTTCTCAAGTCTGTAAAAGAAGATTCAAAACAAGCATTCCATTTTCTAGCCACACACCAAATGTCTACAACCTGGTGAGAGCTATACCTTTTCTCCTAGAAGCAATTAATGAATATCCAGGGTTACAAATCATCCCCATAATCCCTATATGGAAGGGGTCTGCCACACTTCATGAGAGTTTTTAAATTCATCCACCGAGGAGGATGTATCAAGTCAGTTATTCCCTGTTGACAATGCAAGTGCCCTGACTACAGTACATTTGGAACATTTGTTGGGTATGTGCATTTATTCAAGAGTCATTTACTGCACACCTACTATGTACCTAGGAACTGTTTAAGCTGTGGAAGATACAATAGTAAACTATATGTATCAGGAAGGTAAATATTTTGTGGCTCATATGTGAAAAGGAATCGTGTTTATACAGGCAGTCCCTGGGTTACTTATGGGGTATGAACCAATCTCCATAGAATCTATTACATTAAAAATTCTAGGTACATACATAGTGGTTCATAATAACAAACAGGCATTACTTTGTGACATGTATCAAAACATTATTATTACTGTATTACTATGTTAAAGATACTTTAATGTATCTGGAAATACTTAATATTATTTATGCATAGAAAGGTACACTATATACTGTACACCAAGACAAACAAATATTTGACTTCTGACATTAGATACAAACCATACCTAACTCTTCTGATTTACACAGGTATTCAACTTTAAGACAGATTGAGGAACAGAATTCATTAGTAATCCAGGGACTGCCTTTAAATAGGTTGAATGTCATATGTTACCATCACTACCTCCTTCCAAGTAATTTATGCCTACACAGATTATTTTTCTTCCTTCAGGAAATTGAGGTTGAATTTCCCATCCTTAAGGATATGAAAACTGTGAATCTGAAGAATTTTGCCATTAATTTCTCATTTTCCTAATTTCAGACTGACAAAAAGGCATTTCTAGTTAATGATAATGTATTTAAAGTATTTTTGTTTCCCAAGAAAAAGGTCATTAAGAAAAACTTGAGATCATATTATCAGATTTCAAATACTGAAAGTTAAAGGCCCAATTATCCCATCTTAATAGAACCCCCAGGAGTGGCATTTTTTGTAATGTGGTCCCACTGTCAATGGTAACCAATAAAGTTCATATCAATGTGAACCAATATATTCATTGAACCACCCTCCCCAACCATAAAAAGCATGTATTTATACTGGCCTCAGTGTGTGGCCACTGTATCTGATCCTCTGTACCACAGCTTCCACGCATACCTTACACCCTTACTCCCTGCTGTTCTCAGCTAACATTAACCCCTTCCACTGCGATCTCTGGAGCAGGGGCTGGCAAACTACTACTGCCTGCCACGTGTTTTTGTAAACAAAAAGTTTCATTGAAACACAGCCATGCTCATTAGTTTACTTATTATGTATGGCTAGTTTCAGGCTACCACAGAAGAGTAGGTGGTTGAAACAGACCAAATGGCCCACAAAGCCTAAAATATTGACTCTTTGACAGCGCTTTACAGAAATTTGTTGACTACAGCAGTTTGAGAGATTGTGCAAATGTAAACAGGAATGATGATGAATATGGGGAGCAAAGGAATGCCTCACAGCAATTGTGACAATAATAAAAATTGAAATATTGGACTTCTGGCTGGAGTTTTTAACATTTCCAAGTGTTCTCGCATGTGCTTCTTGAGTTTATCCTTGGAGAAAGTTATCCCACCAAGTACAGTAATTAATCCTTTTCTGAGAGCTGGGAGTACCCACAGGTCAGCTGTTAGTGAGTTCAGCTCTAAAGAGAAGAAGACATTTTCTTTAAATTGTCAGGAAACTTAGATCATGACCAAAGCCACTCGGCTTCTGGCAAACTATCAATCTGGACCCTCACCTACTTTAAAGTAAAGTGGTTATTAATATACAGAATTTTAGATAGATAGCCTAGGATAACCAATGAAATTCCACAGAAAGTTATTAAATTCATTCCTAACTTTGTTTTTCTTGGCTAACTGTCCTAAAGTGAACAAGCCAACTGAAAACCTCAGAGAGGATATTTTATCTTGCTCAAAGAAATGGATGAAAAACTCCCAGTTACTACAACCAAAGAGATTCAACATTTATTTTATCATAAAAGTCCAGCAAATAAAACTATATACAAGATCCATGCAAGGAATCCAGTTACACACAAGACACATTTAAAACCTGGTTAAAACACAATCTTCACAACAGCAGAGAATAAAACCAGTAAGACCAAGTATCTTTAGCGAGAAACATAATCGTGTTTATATTTTGGGTGTTGCTTGAATCCAATTCTGTCCCCAACAATGAGACACTGGATCACCCACTCTTGTGACACCACAGGCAGCTGCAATGCTTCAGCACACTTCAGCACCGAGGCTGGGCATGAGGGGTCTGTCACCACCACATCAAATACCCCCAAAGCAATATCTGCAAAAATGGGAGAAAGTGAATGAGGAAGGGAGGCACATCTAGCCCTCCACTGACAGACAGCTATGCCTTCTAGCAAATACACCCACTCTGTCCAAACTAAAGCCCTTCTATGTGAAACAGTGCTACTGATCACAACAAAAGTACAGAGTTCCATTATATGCTGACCTTGTAGAAATATGAGCAAAAATGCCACTGGAAACCAGTAGAAGCAAGAGCAACCCAATGCTCAATTTATGTTGGCTCACATCTTGAAGGTGGTATTTTTTTCTCTTAGAAACATGGATAAAGTCGACCTACTAGGGCTGAGACTTAGACCATAAGGCCTAGCAGCTATGAGTCTAAGGACATCCTTGGAGCAATCAACAGACACAGACACACACACCCACCCCCCTTTCCAGGTACCTTTGTTATGGGCACTTGAATGGTGCTGCTTCACAGAGGCTGCCCCCCCAGTCATGAGGATCTCAGACCAGAGCTCCAGAAAGTTTTGTTGTTGATCTGATACCAACAGTACCTTCAGATTCTGGAAGGGTTTTTCTCGGGGTTGCCTATGAAGGAGTCAGTCAGACACAATTACCTTATAATTTGAATGACCTTAGCATGACAGGTAATATCTCTCAAACAGCTGCCCTGCAGAGGGGCTCAAGGACATCTGAATGCTTTCAAAACTAAGCCTTGTATCATAGCACACGTATTACACCCTCATCTTCCCTCCTGTGAATGATGTACATTCTCTGGGATCCTGGCCAGAGAACATGGCAAACCCTTCTGCTTTCCATATTTGTCCTAGGGCCACAAGTAATCCAAATCATGTTCCTGAGCCTGTTATTTTCTTAATGCCTTGTTTAAAACTAGTTCCTTAGCCTCACAGGTTAAGAATACTGAATCAACATACAAATCCTCACACACTGTCCAAAGGTCCCTAACAATATATCCTAGAGAAATAAACTAAAAGAACTGCTGAAATAATTTCAAACCATTCAGATTCCTTAATTTATCCTTCCCTCATTCCAGATGCTGTTAACACTCACTCACCTAACTTCTCTCATCCAAAAGCCTGCTGTCTTCGTGTCTATTATAGTTTTAGATGGCCTCTCAAACTCACCAATCCAGAATTCTTTGCTCTTCAAGGCTGTACCCAGCTGGCAACAAATAATTGCGGTAGTTCTGGAGCTGGTTGGCATGGCAACTGTCATGGACCCAGACATGAGATACACAAGGAATTCCACTGGCAAGGCACAAGAAGTACTTTCGGGTTCGACAATGCTGATCCGCAATTAGGAGACACTGGTAGGCTGTGTTACACTAGAAGATACAGAGACCATGAGTCTGATAACTTTTATGGAAAGCCCCAGAAGAGCTTTAATAAGCCATGGAGAACAGATCTGAAGACTCCCAAAGGTAATCCAAATTTGATTAGCTATCCTTCTGCCAAAGCCACTTTTCTCACTGAAAGGCCCAGGTGGTTTCAACCTACTTATCTCCCTGTCTCACATACTTCCTGAGGGACTAAATCTTCAAAACCCATCACCATTGAGTTGATTCCAGCTCAGATAGCGACCCTAAAGAACAGAGAAGCACTGCCCCATAGGGTTTCCAAGGCTGCCACAACTTTTCTCCTGAAGTGTGACTAATGGGTTCAAACTGCTGATCTTTCAGTTAGCAGCCAAGTACTTTAACCACTGTGCCACCAGGGCTCCTATGAAATCCTCAAGGAACAACCAAACCCTGTGTATTTCAGACTAAGAATCAGCAACTTTAATAGACATTTCTACTAAACAAATGTCAATCTATTTTGGTCCCAGCAACAGAACCACTTCTCTTATTCAAGCCAAAGTTGTAACAACTCTTTGCTGGATGCAATAAAAATTCTATTGCATGCAGTAATTTTCTGGTAGTTTCCAGTTCTGAGACCTCTGGCTCCTTCACCCAATTTCCCTCACCCCTCTTAGGCTTCTTCTCAGTATAGCAAATACATTTGTATCTTTGCCACTCTGAAAAACTACACAAAGGAACTCCTTACCTGGGCTTCATTGAAGTCTTCAAGGATATAGCCAGCTCCTGCTCGAAGCTGGGATTCTGTATATTGCTTGTTGAAAGGAGGAATTTCTAAAAATTCTGTATCAAAAAACATAACCAAGAGAATAATTACTACTAGTTGGTTTCTTATTTGCTATTTTATGCCTGGCTTCTTACTGTTCCTTTTCCCACTCTCCGGCTATCTCCACAGCAATGTGTCCCCAAGACAGGTCAAGGACTTCCCCATGAGTCAGAGAGATTTGTCCTGAGGCTGCCTATAAAATACTGCCAAAAGAAGGGACAAGAGCAGGAGGAATGGGGAAGATGAGGAATGGAAGTAGGTCCTAGACCTAAAAACATCAACGGTTCTTGAAGAAGGGCTCCACTAAGACTTTGAGTCATGGGACTGTTTATAGGGATGGACACACAACTATTTCCCACAGTAGTGTATTCCAATTCAAATAACCCTTACTATCAGAAAGTTCTTCCTTATATCTACCCTAAACTCTCCTGCTGCAAACTAAGCCCATTTCCTCTAATTCTGCTTTCTGTGGAAATGAAGAATAGCTAATCAGCAGTTTTTATAATAAAGCCTTTACAATTCCCCTTCATTTGCATTTTTTACCCCCTTGTACACTAAAAATCTGATAAACCAGAATGCTCAAAATATGGTTTTTAAAATTTAACTCTGGGATTAAATTAAAGTTAGCCAGAAAATCCTGTTTTAACCTTTTTATTGAAAACTATCTACCTTTGATGATCTTGAAGTACCTCAGGACAATGAACATCAATGACTGCTCTACAATCTTGAGGGTGAAGTAGAAGATATGAGAGATGAGGCTGAAGCTGTAATGACCCTAGGCAATTACAAATTGCTTCTTTTGACCAAATATCTAATTTGAGCTTGTTTTCTTGTCATCTGCTCCTCTCATATATAAATAACACATTAAAAAAAAGAAAGAAAGAAAAAGAAAAGCAAGACATTAGAGATTTTAGTTAATTAGGAATTCTGGGAAATTAAGTTCTAATTAACTGAAATTTTATCACAAATAAAAAACCCAACATATAAAGTTCAATGCAAGGACCATTCCCTCTCCCCCATACCTAGTGGTAAAACCTGCTAGAGCAGACCCCCTTACAGAGATGGCTCCCCTGATGTGATGCCCTCCCTGCCTGCTGGCACTCTCAGGCAGCATCTGTGCCCCAGTCCCAGGCTTCTAACCTTTGTTTAGGTCTGATTTTTCCAGCCTACTCATTTTTATTGCCCTTTTCTTGATTCAAAATTCTCCACATTCTTCTCAAAATGAAAACCCAAACCAGAAACTCTAAATGGTTATAAGAAACCCAGAACACAGCAGGTCTAATCTTAGCTTTGTCATTGTATCCTTTTGACCGACCTCAGTGTATGACATCACACCCTTCAGCACCAAGAGTCTATTGCTGGGGCTCTGCTTACTCCCCTTATGGTCCTTTATTTTTCTCAAAATATATTTTATGTCTACTTAATCCAGGTGTTTCCAGTCCTGGCCTATATTGATTTTAATCCCCAATTATATTTCCTTGCATTTGGGTAATTAAATATTACCTTGCGTAGGCAGTCCATTTCTCTAGTTTTTCTCAATTAGTTTGGATTTGATTTTCTTTACTTTTGAGGTATGAGGAGCCCTGCCCAATCAGAGGCTACAATGAACAGGTTGTTAATTCCAACATCTAAATCAAGGATGCAGGTACTAAATAAACACAACTCCAGAATCAATCCCTGTGGTGGACTGGTCCCTCATGTATGTCCCATCCAATGAGACTCAGTACCATATTCTTAACTCAGTAAGTATGTCTATAAGATGGATTCAAATATTTTACTGACTTCCTGGCATCTCAAATTCTCATTTATCTGAAAGATCTATCATATAATTCTTTAAAAACTATAATCTGTCAAACTCTTTTAGTACAGGTATCTTCAGCCTTCTTAAGATTGAAGAACCTGTGAGCATGCCAAAAAAAGAAAAAAGAAGAGATTCTGATGCTGTGAGGGCATTGTCCAAGGGTAAAGGAGTCAAACACAAAGCAGACACATTCACCACAACCATACTTTCTACCAGAAACCTGAAGATCTTTTAAAAAAAAACCTGTCCAAATTCCTCCCCATTAAGACAAGGCCTACCTCCCTTCACTCATGGTTATAGGATGGGATTAAAAACATCTGATGAATAAGCAAAGGGGTAAGAGGGGATTTTAGAAGTGAAGTTTATTAGGTCTCATACTGGCTCATAGATTTTTTAAGGAATTAGCCTACATCTCATACCAAAGTCTGCTTTCATGACTAGGCTGGACCAAGCAACAAACTATCTACAGAGCTGCACTGTGAAGTCTTGGTCTAGGGCAGGGCTAGGATATTAGAGAATAAATAACAGAATCTAGCAATATTGTGAATGCAAAAGAAAATCTGATCATCAATACCGTTTCAAAGCTACTGACATACATACCTTTGCAGAATCCTCAAGGGGCTCCAAATAATTTATGATCAAAGTAAAACTCTTGACTTTTGGCTAGGAAACTCCTCAGGTACTGTATCACCCATTGGACCTATCTGTATTCTGTCTGACAAAGTAGGCTTTGTACATGCTTTACCATGAAACTTCTACACACATCACACTCACTCTCACAGCCGAATGTTCCCATCCCAGAGCCTCTACTAAGGACTTTCTGTCTATGCACCTTCCAAATAACAAACTTTAATTCTAACTCACTGATCACCCTTCCCATGTCCTTGTACAGATCTCTACATGGTTGTGGGTGGTGAGATAACTAGGAAAGCATCACCAACACACCTGAAATGTCAGCCATCACAGATCTTCAGTGGTGCTATTTTATGATAACCTTGTTGCCTAATTGGATTCCCTCTTAAAGATTCAACATTAGTTAGAAATCTTAACTTATACAACATCATCCAACTTGGCTGTTAGCCTTTACAGACATATCTAGGTACTTCTAACATCCACTTATAGTGTATATATACATTTGCATCTGCCCATTCTTCCTAGATCGCAAACTTCTGAACACGTGAAAGAAATAATGTTTACCTCTCCCTACTGCACCTTTCACTCAAACATTAAGTAACAGAAAATATAGAAAAGCAATGCATGAGTTTAGTCTAAGGTTGAAAGAGGTACAAAAGTTGAAAAGGCCTAAAAGCTGTTTCTCTGAAATCACCCTGGGGTATCTAGCATCCTCACATTCCTTATCTTACAGACCTCAAGAAACTGAACCTCACCCCAATATGGATTTATTCCAGCAGTTGCCCCTAGAGCACAAATGAGAAAGATGGCAGGAAAATTTAGAAACCTGACAGACTTGGATGATTGTAGCAGGGAAAAAGAACATTGGGTTTTAGTCCCAAATCTTCTATTATTGTGGACAAAAAGCAAGTATTTAACCTCTTTAAGCTTATTCACCCTGACCAAGATTCCAGTTGCCACTTGCCCTGCCTCTTCTACAACGGCAGGGCTGGGGGGCACACATGATCATAAAGGGAATGGGAAGGAAGGAAATGCACACGTTAGAGCCTCCAGGGCCTCCCAGAGCCTTACCCTCCTCTTCTTCACTGCTTCCTGAAGGACCGTCTGGCAGTTTGGAGCGGCTGGCCAACTTGTCACTGGTTGTGGCCATGGTGAGGAGAAAGGCATAGCCCAGAAACAAGGTCTTGTTGAGGGGCAAAGGTCCTCTCTGCTCTTCCAGGACAGAGAGCTCACCCAAGTTGTCTCCACTTTCACAAGGGCTCACAAACTCTCCTGCCCCCACTGCACCTGAGAAGAACAAAGGCACAGTGACTAGAGGGATACCAACCATTGTCAGGGCAAAGATGTAGCACCAAGCATGAGGTTCTGGATAGGCAACATCCCTGATGAATGAACACTTGAGCTGTGAACCAAAGGCCAACCATTCTAAACCCAGGACCAAATTTACAATGAAGGAAAATTTTACATTCATGACAATGTATACACATTGTTAGCAAAACCAAATACTTCGGAAGTCATCTGAAGAAAGATGTGGTTCTAATACAAAGAATAGGTAAGAGTGAAGAGTGGCAGGAAATCTTCAGCCCACTTTCCCTGCTTAGTGCTCTGTTACCTCAGGATATGTGATATATTTAAGCAGCCTGAAAACACAAACATTTAATTACCAAGAAACGTCCTTAGCAGGTAACTCCCACTCTACCCCTGACCCTCACCAGAAAGGTACATAAAATACTTGGAAATAAAGTGTTTTTTTCATGTTAATGGAAATACATCAAAATAGCCTGCTTCATCTATCCCCGTTTCCAACACCTGAGTGTAGGTAAGTGAACCAGCCAGTCCAGGACTCCCAGAACACCCATGCTAGGAGTGCCCCAATAAGTCCTCTGAGAAGAAAATGGACAGCTGACCTGGAAAAGCTGAATTGTAGGATCATTAGGAGGCTAAGATGACAGACAGGTCATGCCTCCCTAAAATAAAACCAGCAGCAAGAGAACAGTCTCAGAGACAATGTAACATAGTATTTACAAGCCTGGATGTCAAAGTCTGACTTCCTGAGTTTGAATCTTGGCTGATTTTTTGTCATCTTGAGCAAGTCAGCCAACTTTTGTGTGCCTGGATTCAACTGGAAAAGAAATTCTACCACCGATACTTCATAGGGATTATATGAGTAGAATATGGAAAGCACTTAGCACCATGCCTCACACATCTAAGATAGTTCATAAATGTTAGCTATTATATTGTTGTAGTTTGTAAGTACCCTGAACCACCACAGAGGTGTTGAGTAGATAAAGACATGACAGACAGGAGCTCTAGTGCCGCCAGACCAATGGAGTAATCAAAGGAGTTGGCTCAACTGATAGGATTTTCAGGGCAGAAACTGAACACTTTACCTCTGTACTCCCAGAATTTAAGAGTGGCAGGGTCTGGGTCATAGCAGAGACTCAATAAACAATAAATGGATTGAACTCCTTTCTTAATATCAAACATGAAGGGGCAGGAAAAGGGCTGTTTGAGTGACAGTGGAGGGTGGTAGGCACAGGCTGACCACATACAGCCTTTCAATACCAAGTTTCAGAAAGCCAGAGGGCTCTGAGCACAAGGGAGAAGAAAACAGAGTTTCCAAAAGGCAGAAGATAGTGCCAAGCAATGAAAGACAAATTTTACCTATTTTGAATCTGCTTAAGATTCAATACTTCTCTTTCCCTCCTAGAACCTAGACATGAGTCAAAAACAATTTTTGGTAGAGTCCTGACCCCCTATCTACTCCCAATGGACTGTGGCCGAAGGATTAGGGGGATGCAGTAAGCTGTGTCTAAGGACCACCTTTGGGCTTGTGAAGGACACCAACTTTGTAGCCAGGACAGAGAGGCCGTTGTCACATATTAGACTCCATCTCTCCATCAGTTATTACTACATTCTGCTGTGGTACCAGAGAGAATGAGGCAAAACAGAGCACTCACCAGGTTTCAGAGTGGCAGACTTTCGGCCACGTTTGGCAGGGGACCGCTCCTCTTCAGAAGTGATAAGTTTTCTTTTGCCTGAGAGAACTCCCATGGAGGCACGAGGGCTTTCTGTGATCTTACGGGTAGGAGTTGTGCTGCTGCTACTAGAGGCAGTGGGGGTGGCTGGGGAACTGACGTTACTGCGCCGTTTCCGCTTCCCTTCCACCAAATTGTCTATGGTAGGATAAGCCAAAGGATGGTCAATTCCCATGGTCAGAGACCCTGAACGCCAAGAATCTGGGTAGAACCTAATCCAAACACCACAGCGCTCTTTACCCCACACCTCCCATGGAGACAGAAGCCTATTCTAAAGCTAGCATGTTTTCTGGTCCAGTCTTAGCCATGAGTGAAGATGTGTTTGGTCTCCTGCAGAAATGGAAAGGCCAGAAAAACCCTGAGGACTTACTATTTAGTTCTAGAAAGGAAACAAAGATAGGCAGTGGCTCCAGAAAAATGACAGCTTATCACCATCTGATAAGCCACATACAGAAATAATAAAAGTTAGGGTATTAACAATTATTCCAGAAAGCACTCCTCCCACCACAACAGGGCAGGGGCCCAAAGAAAGCTGTTCAGGAAGCAAAGTTCTTACCTAAGCTGATATCTGCTGCTTTGGTGAGGGGTGTTACTGCTTCATATGGGCCAAGTCCATATTGTTCTCTCAGTCTGTTGCCTTGCTCTAAGGACAAGATGACAGCCATTCGCTTATACCACTTCCGCTGGCCTTCTTTTTCAATGCTGTAGTACAGCTCCCCAGACTCCTTCCTATGCCCTTTCACCACTCCTAAGGGAAAAAGAACAGAAGTTTACTGCTGTATACGCTGCAAGCACCCTCTCAACAGGGCTTTGCAGAATAGGCCTGAACCAAGGAGTTCAGAGATCCAACAGAAGAATGTCAATTCCAGGCAACACCACCACGGATATATGTGCAGCTACTAACCTAGGGATGGGACAAGGAAAATTTCCCAACAGAAAGAGGTCTTCACTTGTTTTTTAAAAAATAAAGCTAATCTCCAAAGCCAGTCTTTATAGTTTATTAAGTTCAAAATGGTTGTCTAGAAGTGAAATAGAATTTTTTTTTTCTAATTTCTTTTGGAGCGTATGAGTGATAATTCTTGAATGAAGGCTATTGTAGGTGAAAGATAGCATCATTCTAAGAGAGATAAGTGTGTGTTGTGTATGTGTGTGTGTGTGTGTGAGTGAGAGATTAGGGGTGTGGAGGAGAGCCTAATCTTTTCTCCCTATTGCCTGCTCTCCTGCTCTTGCTCTGATCCCAGTCCTACAGAAGGCCTTTAGGTTAGAAGGCCAATGTAAGGTAAATGGAAACTGGGCTAAAATTCAGGAGACGTGAGCCTAGGTCTAATTCTACTACCACCAAGCTGTGGTGGTAGTAATCTTGAGTAAAACCTGTGTTCAATCACTGGAAGAGATAACGCTCCTTTCCCTTTATCAATCAAATTAGTGGGTTATATTAGTCTAAAAAGAGGTATGTATGCAATATAAAAACAAAGCATTAATAGAACATTTTTTCATTCCTACAAACAGGTACATTTTATTCTCTTCCATTAGCCTCTGTTGAAATGAAGCGCTAAAGTGACTACCCCACCAAGGAAGAGTACAGAGAACCATAAATGGTTCTCTCATGTATGCCACAGAATCATCTCTTCCCCCTTGCTTATTCACCCTCTGCCTTAAATTTCTACTGCCAAACAAAATCTCAAATATCCTTCCAAAAGCAGAAAGAAGCCCAAGGCCTATAATACACTTCATACTACTGAAGAAGTGCTTGAACTAAAAACAGTCCAATGTTGACACTAGTAGCCTCAATTACTGGAACATAAAATCCCCATCCTTGATGTCATGATTCACTCTCGATACAGAATTGTCTACCTTTGCTTTAAGAAGGCCAAATGAGGATCTCCAAGAGTGGCTTTCACACTTGACAGAAGAACAAAGGCAATTAATACACACAACCCATGTGCTACTCAAAAATACACACAACCCATGTGCTACTCTAAACTGAAGCCATATACAGAACTAGAAGGTGAAGTAGCCCACTCAACAAGGAAAGGGGCAAACATTAACTACTTGGAGAAAAAGATTCCAAATCACAAGAGAGCCTGACGAGGCTTCAATATAAAAGCATTTTTACCCATTATATCCCAATCCATGTTCCAAAAAATCCCAGAAAGGATTTTTTTTCAATGATAAACTCAACACAAACATGGACCTCCAAAGCGGTTCATAGAAAGGAGACAGGGTTTTCAAAGAATCAGTATATGAAACAGTAATAACACAAATCCTTCAGCATCACTTATAGAGAACTAGTATTAAAAAAAAAAAAAAGTTCTTCAAACCAGAGTAAGAAGTGGGTGCACAGGCATATGAACGAAGCACTAACAACTTCGTAAGCAAATATATCTAAATTCTATCTGCCATACTCACTCACTGGGTTTCCATCAAAGTAGGTAATAAATTTAAAAGTCAGTGGTAAAAGAATACAATAAGGAAAAAACAGTAACTTTAAAGTGGAGAAATTGGCAAACACTACCTTAACCAGCAATAATCAACAGTGATGCCATATGCATATCATGCACCCCTGATATGATGTGATGAGAAGCACACTTCACCTCTGTGGCAATTTAAAAACTCCACAGTCCCAGTCTAATCATGAGAAGACACCAGACAAACCCAAACTGAGGTTGCTGTTCTTACATGTTGTCTCCGACTCAGTGACCTAATTCACAGCAGAATAAAACACCGCCCGGTCCTGTGCCAGTCTCATGATCGTTGCTATACCTGAGCCCCTTGTTGTAGCCACTGTGTCAATCCATCTCGTTGAGGGCCTTCCCCTTCTTTGTTAACCCTCCACTTTACTGACCATGATTATCCTTCTCTAGGGAATGGTTCCTTCTGACAACATGACCAAAGTAGGTGAGACGAAGTCTGGCCATTCTAACTTCCAAAGAGCATTCCAGCTGCACTTCTTTCAGGCAGATCTGTTAGTCCTTTTAGCAGACTGTGGTACTGTTAGCATTCTTCTCCAACACCATAACTCAAAAGCATCAACTCTTCTTCAGTCTTCCTTATTCATTGTCCAGCTCTCACATGCATAAGAGGCGAATGAAAACACCATGGATGGGTTAGGCGCACCTTACTCTTCAAGGAGACATCTTTGCTCTTCATCACCTGAAAGAGGTCTTTTGCAGATTTGCCCAGTATGTCATCTGATGTCTTAACTGCTGCTTCCATTGGTGTTGATTGTAGAACTAAGTAATATGAAATCCTTGACAACTTCAGTCTATTCTCCATTCACCATGAAGCTGTTTACCAGACCAGTTGTGAGGATTTTTGTTTTCTTTATATTGAGGTATAATCCATACTGCAGACTGCAGTCTTTAATCTTCATCAATAAGTGCTTCAAGTCATCTTCACTTTCAGCAAGCAAAGTTGTGTCATCTGTGTGTCGCAGGTTGTTAATAAGTATTCCTCCAATCCTGATGCCACGTTCTTCTTCATATAATCCATCTTATTGGATTATTTGCTCAGCATACAAGTTGAGTGAGTATGGTGAAGGGATACAACCTTGATACATTCCCTTCTTGATTTTGAACCATGCAGTATCCCCTTGTTCTGTTTGAATGACAGCCTCCTGATCTATGTACAGGTTCCTCATGAGTATAATCAATTGTTCTGGAATTCCCATTCTTATCAATGTTACCCCTAATTTGTTATGATCCACACAATCGAATGCTTTTGCATAGTCAATAAAACGTAAGTAAACATCTTTCTGGTATTCTTTGCTTTCAGCTAAGATCCATCTGACATCAGCAATGATATCCCTCGTTCCACATCCTCTTTTGAATCCAATTTGCATTTCTGGAAGCTGTCAATATACTGCTACAATCGTTTTTTAATTATCTTCAGTAAGATTTTACTTGCATATGATATTAATGATACTGTTTGATAATTTGCACATTCTGTGGGATCACCTTTCTTTGGAATGGGTACAAATATGGATCTCTTGCAGTCAGTTGGCCAGGTAGCTGTCTTCCAAATCTCTTGGCATAACCGACTAAGTGCCTCCACCAGGCCACTCTACAAGATACCTAACCAGTACTCCTCAAAACTATCTAAAGTTGTAAAAAATAAGAAAAAACTGAAAAATTGTCACAGAGCAGAGGAGACTAAGGAGACATGATGACTAAATGCAATGTGATATCCTGGAGGATCCAGGAATAGAAAAAGAACATTATGGAAAAACTGGTGAAATCCAAATAAAGACGGGAGTTTTAGTTCACAGCGGTATACCAACACTGTTTCTTAGTTTTAACAAATGTACCATGTTAAGATGTTAACAACAGAAGAAACTGGTAAGGGGTACATAGGAACTCTCTGTACCATCTTTGCAACTTTTCTATAAATCTAAAATTATTCCAAAATAAAAGTCTATTAAAAAACAAAAGTAATAATCAGCTATGAGAGTAACCATTATTGCAGGAATGGAATTCCTGACTTGAAAGACACTAGAAAAGTAATCAGGCTGGAATGAATGCTCTTGGTAATCTCCATGAGAATAATGTCCCAAACAAACAAACAAAAACCCCCCTGCCATCGATCCAATTATGACTTATAATAACCTCATAGGATAGAGTAGAACTGCCCCACAGGTTTTCTAAGGCTGTAAATCTTTATGGAAGCAGATTGCCTCATCTTTCTCCCATGGAGCAGTTGGTGGGTTGGAACTACCAACCTTCTAGTTAGCAGCCAAATCCTTTAACCAATGCATCACCACAGCTCCTTAAATGTTGCCCCGGGGCACAGTAAAATCTCTACAGACCATGTTTCTTTTATTACCTGCACTGAAATACTCATCCTCCGAGAGGGCAGTCACTTCAGTATCCAGCGGGATGGGGTCACACAATAGAATGTCTTTGCCCAACACATCACACTCGTACCCATCATCAAACAGCAATTTATACTTCCCAGCTCCAACATCTCGTGTGATTTTCCCAGAGTAAAAATAGCCATTGGATGACCATTTGGCTACAACTCGAAGCCCTACAAAGCTATTCCCTGGAGAGGAGGTATCTAAGCCATCAGAGGGGCCAGCAGCAGCCTGAAACGGAATCTCTGGAGAGTCGCTGCGACGCAAAGCACCAGTATTCATGTCTGTTCGTCTGGTGGAGTCTGATACTCGGGGCACAATACGGGTGAAGGATTTATCATCTGATGACATGTTGGATGAAATGTCTTCTATGCTCAAGGGGCCAGGTACAGCTGTTTCTCTGAGGAGAGATAAAATAAAAGACAGGATAAAGAAGTGAGAATAAAAAGATATATATACATACTACCAATCTTCCCACTTCTTTGTCCATGGGTCTCTTCAGCCCATTCTTCAATAACCCCATCACAGGCACAAGCCTGGTCTTTCAATGGACTCATTCTGATCCCTGCCCACTCCCCAGTCAATGTGGGCCCCTCTTCTCCCTCTTTACACCCCACATACTCTCTACTCCCCTCTCTTATCTCTACTCCCTTATTTTTTTTCTAAGTAAGCCACGGACTAAATGTGTCTCACACTACCCGGGTACCTGGTTCCAGTGGTCCGAGAAGGTGGGCGGCCCCTTCGCCCGCGCCCACGAGGCGTGACGGGAGCCTTCCCTCCCTGTCTGATGCCAAGGCCTGCATCACCATCCTCCTCACACACTGGCGCCCCTGTCTGACTGACCCCTTTTCTAGGACTAGAGAATGAAGACAGGTTAGTCTGATAGCACCTGCTACTGAATCCTTTCTTCACAGTCTCCCCCTAGCCCTCAGACTATAAAAACCAAAAACCAAACTCACTGCCATCAAGTCAGTTCCGACTCACAGCAATCCCTCCTTGGGTTTCCGAGGCACTATCTCTATGGAAGTAGTTGCCCAGTCTTCCTTCCAAGGAGTGGCTGGTGGGTTTAAACCACCAGTCTTCTGGTTAGTAGTCAAATGCCTTAGGCACCACACCACCAGGCCATATATGCCATATACTGAATCTCTACGGCAGCAGGAAGCTGGGCCACACAACTACCAACCAAATCTCAGCCAGCAAGTAGGCAGTATGGGATAGTAAGCAATAACTTTTTCCTCTATGCAAACCTATTCCCTCCTAACAAAATTTCCTACTGCTGCCTTCAAACACAGCACACCCATTTCTCCCCTGCCTTTTCCTTTACTTCAGGTTCTGGACACTTAAAGAGGATAAAAGAAAAAGTTAGAGGAAGAATCCAGTTGGGGCTACTAACCCAAACTTTCTATATTCTCAATCAAAACACTCATAGGCTACAGAATACGGGAAAGGTAGGAGCATCTTCCCTTGCTCCAGAGCACTCCCAAAGTCCCATCACCTATTTTCCACATTTTCTTAGGGGCTTCTTTATCAACAAAATCTACTTCCCACAGGGCTCCACCCTACTTCCCATGCAACCCAAAATAGGACAGAACAAGTGAGTAGAGGAGAAGTCAATTTATCCTAGGAGGAAGATGGGGCAGATTTCCATAACTCCCCTTTTCCTGTGATATCAAAATGCCAGCAACCCTGCCCCTACTTTAGCTCTCCCTCTGGAGACCCTGTCTGCACCTCAGTTTTCCTGGGCCTCCTCGAGAGCTGGGTAAGGCAAAATCTGCGGGTTCTGTCCCGCTGGTTTTCCCTTTGAGTGGTCCGGCTCCTCTTCCTGAGCTGCCACTGCTGTGCATGGCTGAGAGACTCGTCCCACTTGATGTGCGATGTAAGCTGGATGCTTTGGAGGAGAATGAGCTGATATCCCCCAGGTCACCTGAGGAGCCCCCAGTCTGTGAAGGGGAAACTTCAGTTTCACACTCCTGACATTCTACAACTGGTTCTTCAGTCTCCTAAAAGGAAGAAATGGATACAGAAGCTCAAAGAAATCACAGTAACAATGCTAATGTTATAGTTTGAAAATCCTAGAGACTGAAAGAAAAGTGGGACTCAAGAGGGAATTTTACGGAATAATGAAAATGTTTCTATCATGTTTTGGGTAGCGGTTACACAGACATATAAATTGTCAAAATCTACTAAAATGAGCATTTTTTACTGAAACTACATTATACCTCAATAAAAAATAAATATGGTAATAGATTGTGAAGATAGAGACCTCTATACTAAACTAAGTTAAATTATCATTTCACTGGACAAGTTCACAAACTTTGGCCACCAAGAAACCAACAAGAATTCTTGCTCAGAGGACAGAGGTAACTCCTTGTCTGAGCTAAGGAGACAAGTAGTCAGAGGAGGAAAATTACTGACTGTTAGGAGCTCTTCTAGGTACCTGATTAGCAGTTGGTAGCATTCCATATGTATTTTTTTACCTTAGTTATTTTTTGCTATCTTTCAATAAGTGATCAAGCAAATAGAAACTTAAAGTTAAAATGGTATTACTATTAGGAAAAAAATGAAGAACAAAGACGTTACGATGCAAATATATGAGTTTTCAGTATTTACAGACCATATGAACATCAAACTCACATGCCACATGCCTACTTTGATGGATTAATAGTGGTCGCTTTGAGCTCATTTTTAAGAAGTCTTCTAAGTGAAGCTCAGTGGGAAAAGGTGTTAAATCTAGCTCAGTGCCTGCCCCAAAATAGTCCTCCAGTAAATATTTATTGAGTGAAGGATCTTCATCTCAAACCAGTAGCCTACTTATATTCTGTATCTCAGTATAGAGGGTCACCATCCCTCCAGCTGCCTAAGGCAAAACCCCAGGAATCATGCTAGATTCCTCCCTCTCCCTTAATCTCTACATTCAGAAATTCATCAGAGCCTATCAATTTTACTTTCAAAATATTTCTTCTACAGTGAAAGCACTAAGAGCCAGAACTTGACAGGACTGCTTTTTTTTAAAAAACAGATGTCACATGTTTTCTGCCTTTGACAAGGTACAGTCTTACCACTTTTCTATCACTCTTTATTAATGGAAAATATATGCAATTTCCTTCTCTGACAGGTTTCCATCTTACAAAAGTTCTGGGCTTTTGCAGGTTTTACTATATAAACTCCTCTCCCCTCAACCTCTATTTCAACTGTCCTAATTTGTAACACCTCTTTCCTAACTATGCCTCTAATCTCAACCCATTCCAATCTACTGTCACACAGATCCTTCCAACCTACAAATGTAAGCATATCACTCACTTTCCCAAAATTATTAAAGGATACCCATCACACAGAAGATAAAAATCTAAACTTTCTTCTGTGATATACAAAGCCTTTTATGCTTTGGGTTCTTAACAATTTCTCTAGGATCTCTCTCACTATTCCCCAACCCACACAATCCTGTCATATTGAGTTTCAAGATATTCAACAAGTATGATGCATGCTGTCTATACTATTTACACAACTTTTCATTCTGCTTGCAATGTCCTTTCCTCTTATTCCTTAACATTGTCTGCCAAATTTTTTTTAAATTATGATTTGGGTGGAAGTTCACAAAGCAAATTCATTTTCCATACAGCTGTACATAACATTTTGTTTCGTGACACTGAATTCCCATAGTAAAACAGCTCTCTTCCCACTTACTCCCACTTATTCCCTGTGGTTACCTTTTCCGTGTCCTTCTTTCTTACGCATTCCTGCCCTCTGAGCTATCTACCTGTACAAATACTGCCCTTCTGATCACCCACAATTGATTGTTCTAAGGAGTGTGCCTGTTGTTGTTGTTGTTAAGTGCCGTCGAGTCGTTTCCGACTCATAGCGACCCCATGCACAGCAGAACGAAACACTGCCCGGTCCCGCGCCAGCCCCACAATCCATGCTATACTCGAGCCCATCGTCGCAGCCACTGTATCAATCCATCTCCTTGAAGGCCTCCCCCTCTTTCGTCGACCCTCCACCCTACCAAGCATGACATCCTTCTCCAGGGAATGGTCCCTTCTTACAACATGACCAAAATAGGTGAGACGAAGTCTGGCCATTCTTGCTTCCAAGGAGCATTCTGGCTGCACTTCCTCCAGGACAGATCTGTTAGTTCTTTTAGCAGTCCACGGTACTTTCAGCATTCTTCGCCAGCACCACAACTCAAAAGCATCAACTCTTCTTCGGTCTTCCCTATTCATTGTCCAGCTCTCACATGCATACCAGGCGACTGGAAATATCATGGCTTGTGTCAGGCGCACCTTAGTCCTCCTCAAGGAGATATCCTTGCTCCTCAGCACTTGAAACAGTTCCTTCGCAGTTGACTTCCCCAATGCTACACGTCGTCTAATGTCCTGACTGCTGCTTCCGTTGGCATCGATCGTAGAACCAAGCAACGTGAATTCCTTGACAACCTCAATCTTCTCTCCATTTATTGTGATGCTGCTCATTGGTCCAGTTGTGAGGATTTTTGTTTTCTTTATGTTGAGATGTAATCCATACTGCAGACTGTATTCTTCAACCTTCATCAGTAGGTGCCTTAAGTCATCCTCACTTTCAGCAAGCAAAGTTGTATCGTCTGCGTATCTCAGGTTGTTAATGATTCTTCCTCCAATCCTGATATCACGTTTTTCTTCATATAGTCCAGCTTCTCGGATTATTTGCTCAGCATATAGATTGAATAAGTGTGGAGAAAGAATACAACCCTGACGCACTCCCTTCTTGATTTTAAACCTACCTGGTGTAAATGTTCGCCTTATATACCTGTCTATTGTTTGGCTGTAAGCCACATCTGCCAAACTTTTTGGAGCACTGCCTCTACTGTGAAGTCTTCTAGTTCCTTCAGTAGGCTTGCAGGCTCCATCTGCTCTTTCTAACAGATCTTCTCCACACCTGCACCTCAGCAATCAATAAGTTCTGGATTTGCTGTATGTCAACCCTAAACTCTTAGAGAACAGGGACCCTGTCTTTTTCTCTTCACATTCCTAATGTCTGTAACAGCGCTAAAGAACTCACTGGTAAATAAATTAACAAAATCTTTTAACAAACTATAAAAGAAACAAGGGCTATAAGAGATGAGGTAAGGGAGAAGTTCTTCATAGTTATATTTCTTCTTCCTTTCCTAAGCGTGGAATAGCTTCATGCTTAGGAGTGTTTCCTAGAGTTCTCTGGATCCACGATCTGGCCTTAGACACCTGCCTACCTTCACTCTCCTACACATCTAAGCGCTGCCCACCAGCTAGTCTATCCCCCCCCCCACCGTGTGCTATATACATGCCTTTGTCCACCCAAGCCTTCTACATGGAATACATTGTCCCCTTATTTCCCAAAATCTAAAACCTTTAATGCCAAACTCAAATGCTACCTCATCTATAAAGACTTTATCACAATTCCCTTCAGATGAGTCTCTTCCTCCTCTGAACTATGGTATGCGCCTTTAAAAATATATATATATATATATTGTAATTTGGGTGAAAGTTTACAGAGCAAATTCATCTTACATACAGCAGTTCACATACATGTTGTCTTATGACATTGACTACAATTTACCACAATGCAACAGCTCTCTTCCTACTTCCTCCCCATAGTTACACCTCTTCTCTGTGTCCTTCCCTCCCATGCAGTACTGCCCCCTGAGCTGTCTCCCTGTGCATACACAGCCCTTCTATTCTCCATGATTGATCTCTCCAAGGAGTGTATCTACCTAATGTAAATGTTCACCTCATATGTCTCTCTTGTTTGGCTGAAAGCCACAAGAGTAGGTTCAATTCCAGACCTGAAGGCAGCTAGGGGCCATAGCCTCAGGGGTTCCATCAGGCTCTATCAGATAAGCAAACCTGGTCCCCCTTTTTTAATTTTCAATGATTTTGAGTTTTGTTCCACATTGTTCTCCCACTCTATCCAAGATCTCCTACACAGATCCCCCTCTGAGTGGTTGACAGTGGTAGCCAGGAACCATCTAGTTCTTCTGGTCTCATAGTCATATAGGCTGAGGATCACGTGGTATACCAGTCCCTTGGACTAATTGTTTCCATGCATGTTTGGTTTTCTTCATTCTTCTTTGCTACGGATGAGGAGAGACCTGTCGTTGCATCTAAGATGGCTGCTTGTAAACTTTTAAGATCCCAGTCGCTACCCACCAAAGTAGGGTGTGGAATAATGTTTTTGTGTAGCATATTATGCCAACTGAGCTTGTGACCATGGTCCCGAGCCCACAGGTCCAACTATTCTCTCTCCGGGTAGCTGGCTGTGGCTAAGAAGTGACTACAAACTTGTCCCTTGTCAGCTCTACTATATACATGGAAATTCTTACAGAACATACAAATACACTTACAGAAACATTGTCTGCCAACCCTATACATGGTCATGGTGATATGTGCCTTTTTTTTGATGTGTATTACTTCTGCTCTTGATAGACAGCATGATGCAGTGATAAGAAATTGGACTCTACAACTAGCCTGCCTAGGCTGAACTCCAGTTCCTCTATTAGTTGTATAACCTTGAGTAAGTTACTTCAACTTGCAATGCCTCAGCTTCTTTATCTGCAAATGTTATGAGAATTAATTAATTCACTTAAAGTCCTTAGAATACTGCCTGGCACATAGTAAGGGCTCAATAAATGTTAGTCATTATTATTATTATACTTAATCACCACAGAGTTTCCCAAACTATGCTCCACAGAGGCAAAATAAGTATTATTTTAAAAGAAAGTTCAACGGTCAAGTAAGTTTGGAAAATGCTGGGTTAAACAAACAAAATAGGCACCTTTACTAAAGAACTTAATAGAGCCTTTAATATGGTAATAGGCACTGTGAATCCCAGTAGGGAAAAGGAATTACAGATTTGATGTTTCTCAAACTTATGTCTACGGAACTTTTTTCCCCTCTCAGAGTATCTAGCATGCTTGTTTCCAGAAATATACTTTAGAAAACACTACATAAAATATTAAATGAAGTAGTATTATAACTAATGTAGTAGCTGACAGAGTTCAATATGGACAGCTCATAAAGGCAAACTGTTTTTCTATAAATCTGCTAAATTCTTATTTTCCAAAATAGCAATAGCACTGAAAAGAACTCCACAAACATAAAAATGAAGATGAATCAATACTTTAATGGAGTATTTCTGGGATATGGTATACAGGAAGTAAAGATAATTTCTCAAATAAATGTCAAATGTCATCTGACATCAGGGGTACAGTGGCCCATTGTTGAACAGCAGTACTAATATGTTCCATTAAATAAAACCATATACCAGAGTTTAATTCTATCTGGATACAACTTCCTAAATGGCTAGCAGACAGAATTAAAGTATGTGGGTAAATTAAAACAAAAAAAGGAAAGAAGGAATAAAACAGCTGTACCTCTTACCAATTAATGATTCCCAGATCTTAACATATGCATCAAGAAAAGTCCCATACTTTCAATTTGAGACAATCTGTCTAATCTCAGCCAGTATTAGTTCTAAGTAAAATCAACCTGTGATGGTGCCCAACGTAACAAATAGTCAATAAATGTCAATACCATTATGACATCTGAAATCAGTCCATAATGAAATGAAGATGCATTTCTTACCAACAGGTGCATAACTACACATGCATAAGATACTAAGAAAGAACACAATGAGTAAACACATGAAAATACATGAGATAATGAGAAAACAATGAGGAAGTACATGCAGCTAATCAGGGAGCTCTAAATTTCATTCAATTTTTCAGGAATTAAAAATATTATATAAAATACTTATATTTATACATGAGAAAAATTTAGAGATATTAATTTGGTTAAATAATAGACCAAAGGTCAATAGGAAACCCAAGGTTGGGAAAGACACAGAATTTGGGACCTTGTTTCTAACCCAGTTTTTATAACTTGTAGTCATTAATCTCTTTGCTTTCTGATTAAAAAAAGGTGGGGGGGGGAGGATACAACAGTAAACAAAGAGTTAATAACTAGTTGCACAAAAAATGGGAGCCAAGGTGATTTTTCTATGGAACAAAAGTTGCCACACAGACTGTTACCTCAGTTACTTTTCTTTCTACTTCTGTCCCATCCACATAATACACATCTGTGATGACACGAGTGACAAGTGTGCGTACTTCACGGATTGTTCGCATGTGGCGATGCAAGACATGGCCATGTGGAGGCTGAGGCATATCAAATTCTTCCTCTCCCTGTGATGTGGAAATAGAACACATGCACGGGCCTCAATGCAAACTGACAGAACCACAAATCAAATTCATGATGAGCATTGTTCAGAGATTCCATGAATCTACTGTGATAGAATTTTCCAACTGATTTGTTTTCGATTCAAAGACCAGAGATGGACCAGCTGTACAGCCAAATGCTAAAAGGAGTCTGTATCCTAAAAATGATCTAAAATGACCTATTTCTGTATAAATCAGAATCATAACATTCAGCCCTTATAGTTGAGGGCTATTTAGGTAAACCTCTGATCTCTAAAAGCACATTATTTTTAGACTGTAATTCCTCTGATTTTGATGTTAGCTTGTCAATTAACACAACTGGCCCTCTGTATCCGTGGGTTCAGCATCCAGCTGTGGACTGAAAATATTCAGGGTAGGGGAAGCAATTAAGAGGTCAAAGCAATCCCTCAAAGGCTAAAAGGGAGCATAAAGTGTATTTACTTTGTATTAAGTATTATAAAAGCTCTCTTCCCACTTACTCTAATCTAGAGATGATTAAAAGTATATGAGAGGATATGCATAGGTTATACAAAAATACTACACCATTTTATATAAGAGACCTGAGCAACTGCAGATTTTTATATCCACAGGGTCCTGGAACCAATCCTCCATGGATACTGAAGGACGACTGCATACAAGTTTACACTTGCAACAGCTCTTTAAATTTTCTGAAAAGAGGAAGGCATTCCTTAGTCCTTTACATAAAACCAGAATGACATACCTGCTCATCTCAGTGAAGTCTGTTTTTCCTGCATTAGTAGTGAAAACCATAGTTTATTTATACCTGGAACAAGGTACACTGATTTCTCCCAGAATTAAATATGAAATATTTAATCTATTCCAAAGAATAGATTATGGCTAGAGAGTTGACCTAGTGTCCAGAAACAAGAAATATTACCAAATTAGGATTCTGTATCTAGTTCTACTGTAAAGAATATATAATCAGTTAAATAGTTAAAATAAGACCCTATATTTATGACAACTGTTTCATAAAATTATTTAGGGAGACTGAGCCTCTTTCATTCAAAAAACATTAAATAATCATTTTCTGAACACCTTATGGGTACCAGGCACAGAGTTAGACATAAACACTTGATAGAAAATTCAGGACAGGTATAATCTAACATTTCTGAAATAATTTAAAATGTATTCGCTCTCATTTACAAAAATGTAAGACAACCTCCATCAAACAAACTAACTAAAATAGCACCCAAATTCATTATTCTGCGTTTATTACTTCTATTTACATTTAACCCTGAATTCATGCTTTAGTAACATCTGGATAATTTAAAAAAAAAAAAGATAAATTATTAGCAAATAAGATCTCAAAGTCCTACTTACTACTTCTAATCATTAGTTCTTTTAGCGTTCCAGTCTTTACTACCTAGGACTTGCCTGTGGCCAATAACATGCCAACAACATGCTAGAATTTCAATCTTGTGTTTCTTAACAAATGCATGTCTTCTCATAATGCCTATTTATCCATTTATCCACACGTGTACCCCCACCTCCATTTTACTTTGCAATTCTGAAGAGGACAAAATGCATACTTTTGTGTCCCACCTTATTTCCCCCGGGGCAGGCTGGTTTTACTTTCAGCAGTCAGTATCAAGGTAACAAATCTTTAATAAGAATTACATGTACCACTGCAGTAATGGTGATTCTGGGTTTTTCTTGACAAGATGGAAGTAATTTTCCTAAATTTACTAAAGCTTTCAATAATTTACCTGAGTAATTCCCACTCCAACACCATCTTTAGGGATGAAACATCTGCTAAAATAGAGATGTGTAAATTTTGTGAATAAATATAAATATTCAACCAGTAGTTATCCATTAAAATATTTCTGTATACACAACTCTGGTTAATGAATGGGTCAGAGCATATAGGTCTGTCACATCTCAATCATCAGAGTCCCCACACATCAGAACCGAGATACCGTGCCACATGTCCTGCCAGCACAGTCTGACTACTGCCTTTTACAGAGAGTGTCAGTATGTGAATTAGGGTCTAAAAGATTTCAGTGTGTGTCTCAATGTTCTTCCAGTTACAACAACCATCCAAATAATCACCACAACAGAGACAACGACTTAAACATGTCTGATAAATAAGAAAGTAAAAGGAGGAAAAGTAGGTAGATGAAAGGGAAAAAAAGAAAAAGAAAAAGCTACACTTACTCTCTCTCCAAATAGTCTTCTGAAAAGAGGTCGCTGTAAAGACAAATAACTTGAGGATCTTTGTCATTGATAAGGGAAGAAAACAAAATGAAAATAAAAGCACACTTTTCTCTTCAGAGAAAATCTGGCTCCAGGTCTAGTGATACATAAATTAAAATTCAAAGAACAACAAAGTAAACTGCTTATGCTTTTTGACTAGTACTGGCTGGAGACTATCCACACTGTTAAGGATAAAAAGACCTGACACTCTAGGAAAACCTCCATACAGCTTTCCTCAGTTTCCTCCCATTCTTCAAAAATGGCATATCAGTGCTATATTTTTCTATCACTTTGCCTATCCTAAGAAGCTCTGGTGCCATAGTGCTTAAAGCATTCAGCTGCTAACTGAAAGGTCAGTGGTTCAAACCCTATAGCTGTTCTATGGGAGAAAAGATGAGGCAGTCTGTTTCCATAAAGATTTACAGCCTTGGAAACTCAATGGGGCAGTCCTAGTTTACTATGAGTCAGAATTGACTCCATGGCAGTAGGTTTACTTTTATTCTCATCTGAGCAGGAGTACCTAGTCTCAAATGTGTTATTTCATTCTGTATGACATAACAGTAGAAGTATATTATCACTAGTAGTTATAGTGTTGATTGGCAGCAGTGGTAGTAATTAATAGTAATAATAATCATAACAGGTAGCAGCAGCAAACATATATTGCACATTTGCTATGTGCCAGGCCCAGTGCCACATGCCTGGCATTCCTTATCGCATTTAATCCTCATAATACCCCACTGTGGTAGTTAACTATTACCCTTTTTTTACAGATGAGGAAACTGAGGCAGAGAGAGGTGAGGTCAAAGAGTTAAAAAATGATACAGTGGGAATTCAAATCTAGTCTGACTCCAAAGCTTAGGAACTTAACCACTCTGGCTCACTGTCTCCCATCATCATAATGAGATACATGCAGAGATTATTTCCCCTATTTTATAGAGAGAAATATGAGGAGGTAAAAGAAAATAAAATCTTGTCACTTCCACATGACT
Source organism: Orycteropus afer afer (assembly GCF_000298275.1). Lineage (NCBI taxonomy): Eukaryota > Metazoa > Chordata > Mammalia > Tubulidentata > Orycteropodidae > Orycteropus > Orycteropus afer. Next base: position 17,166,214 of record NW_006921613.1, on the reverse strand, counting down.
GCTATCTTTAAGATCAAGTTTAACTCTTTTTCTAAAGGCAGAGAAACCAAAATATTACGTGATAGAACGCAAACATCTTAAATTAAGGATAAAAACAAACAGAAGCAAGATACGGTTCTGATACACTATAGCCCCTACATCTAAAAAGCTCTCTCTATATACCACAGTGAAAACTGTGAGAGCCGGAGCTTGAAAGGACTACCTTGTTTTTCTGGGTCACACCAGTTTTCTACCTTTGACAGGGTACAGTTTTACCACTATTCTCTCTCTCATTTTAGTGGAAAATATTTGAGTTTTCCTTCTCTGACAGGTTCTACTGTATTTTGAAACTGCAAGAATTGGTAAGGTCTTACGTCTCAGAGACTGTGTTACTATAAAAGTCTAATAAAAACAGAATTTTTGGAGTTTCTGGAGAGGCATAGATAAACAGAGGAAGATTACACAGACCACGTTAAAAAATAGAAAAGCAACATAGCATAGTGAAAAGAATACCGATTCTGTAGTCAGATATGCTGAGTTCAAATTCAAAATCTTGGGCAAGTTACTTAACCTCTCTTCAGCTTGGTTTCTTTACCTGTGAAATGGGAATAATACCAACCTCATGGGTTGCCTTGAGCACAATGCTGATACATTGTAGATGTTCAATAAATTGGAATGATATTATTTTTTTATAAAACAAAATTTTGGACGATCAGAAGGAGAGCGACATCACTATTAAAGCTTCCCTAGATTGATCCCAAGCAAAGATGATCTACCAGAACAACCAAAAAGTCAATTTAACCACTATTAGTAATGTCTACATTTTTCCTGCCATGGATCCCACAGCCACCTGATAAAATTTTGTCAACTACTTCTTATTTGTTAACACATATAGTTTTACCACCACTACTTACCCTTTTATCTACTCAACTCTTACTAGTACCTACACTTTCCTATTATTCTATTTCCAGGAACCTGACCTTCCTTAAGCCTCAGTTTCACCACTTCCAATTATCCTCCTCCCATTATCTCTAGCCTCATCGTCTGTTCTGCCATCCCTAACCACCTGGAGACTTTTTCCCATCTTTCTCTCTTCCTGTTACTGTTCTATATCCTTCTTCTACTCCTTCCTACTATACTTTCTACTCTCTCAACTTCTGGGGACTATGTGAAGTAGACTTGAGAAGAAATTAGCTCCATGGTTAGAAAAGATAATGACAGAAGGAAAAGACTGAACACTGAAGGACCCAGACCATCTTCCTGGCTTTCTATTCCAGTAAAGATCTACTTGACAAACCCTAGCACTACGCCATTTTCTGTAAAACTGCTCATTAGCTGTAGTTACCCAAAATTTCAATACCCTATTTCTGTACTGCATAGTCCTTGTCTTTTAAACAATGGTCTCTACAAAACTGTTGAGAATTATCATTAGGTAGAAATGCCACAAATTAAATTCTCTAGGGAGACAAAGAGTCGAAAACAGGGCCCCTTAGCATCCAGTATGTTCTCTCACCTGGCTATGAAGTGACTCTGTATCATCCCCAGGAGCACTGGCCAATTTCTCACCACTCCCCTTCTCAGTCTGAACTGTAGCATCTTGTTTTCCAGAGTTCTGGTCCATGGTACTGGTCCCCTGCTCACACACATTCTTCACAGTCTGGGTTGCTGCTGTAACAGTTTCTGGGGCCCATGGGAAACACTCCATGGTCTGGATTCCTATGTTATTTTGGCTAGGCCTTTCAACCAAGGCCTTACTAAGTTTTTCCTGATTGGTATTCTGTCCTTCTTTCTGTCCTTCTGGTACATCAGTCTCCATTGCTTCTCCTTGAGGACTTGATGGCCCCTGCATGGCCATCTGCTGGGAAGCTGGAGAAGCAGAGTCCTGGGTAACGCTAAAGGGTTTCAAAGGCTGCTGACTCTGACTAGTCCTTTGGTCACCCTCTAATTCTTCCTTCTCCACTTCTTCTTGAGTACTTGGAAAACAGAGCAAATTCCCCCTGAAAATCATCCATATAAAGAAGTCAGGTCAAGTCATCAAGAGTATGTGTGTATGTATTGTATGTACTGGTAGGATGGAACTGTATTTTGTCAATTTGAGAAACGTGAGGAAGGGTGAAATGTAAAGTGGCCAAACATAATTCCTTGTGAGTTTTTTTTTAATTTTGCTGCTATGAAAAATAATAGTACATATAAATTCTGTCATGATGACAAAATAGTTGTAAAACTTCTTATCACGATCTATAAATGCTGAAACTTGATATAGTAAAATGAGATAAAAAGAGTAAAGCCATCACTGAATTCATAAACAATGAAAGGAATGAAAGGCAGTTTAGGAATTTACTTCAAGAAAAAAAAGATTAATTAGGTCAATATGTTTCATTTGGCTTTATGATTAGTTCTAACATTTCTTAACTGACTCCTAGCATTCTAGATACTGTTCATCCCCTCCTGACCAATAATTTTAGGAAAAAAAATCTTATCTATAAAGGATAAATTTGTGAGATTCCAGCTTTGCTACACATACTGATATACTGATATAGTCAGCCATTTCAGAATGACATGTTTCCTCAAAAACAGTTCTCAAGGTACAGCACACTTCTTTTCATTAGTCTTTCCATTTGGGTACCAGTGATTCATTCAGTTATTCCACAAATATCAAGTGGAATTTCACCTAAGAAGCTTTTCCATACAATAGAAAATACAGTCTCCTTACCATGTGGGCCATTTCACTCTCAAGAATACCAATGAGCTGATATTTCATAATCAGAATGACCATTTAAAGCAATGAAATGTTTCTTCTAAGTATGTCTATCAATAAAGAAAATAGAAAACTATGCTACAAATACCACTTCTAGAAATATACCTGATAAAATTTTATCAGATTACATAATTTTTTAAAAAATCATTAAATTCTAGAGTTGAAAGATATCCCCTCCAATTAAATACCAGTTTATTTTCAGTTATTACTTACTTCTCTATATTAGTATTAAATAAGACGATCATGTATTATAAAGAAGCTATTCTTCATTCAAATAGAGAAGAAATGTCTTCTGATTTTTTCTTCCCTGCTTCAGAGCTATTCTAAGGGATTATGAAGTAAAGAGATTATGAGAAAACCTTAACTGTCAAATCTAAGTGACTATAAATTTGGAATATTAAGCATCACAGATTTTTTTAAAAGAAAAATATGCCCTAAAAGAAACACAAAGGGGAATAAAAGATTTGGTAAAAAAAAAACATTATTCCAAAAGTAAGAAATAAGAATACTCTTAGAAATGTCGAATCATATAAATTCTTTTTTAAGTTTATGAAGACTGAGTCATTTCAAATTGACAGAACTGGCAGATAAAGATAAAAATTCTTTATCTATAGAACACTCAGTAAAATTTCTTAAAACATTTCATTTATGAATACACCTAGAAAATGCCAAAGTCCCTCAGGAAAAAAAATAATAAACTCCAACTCACAAGACAACCAAAATCAATTGCTTATGAGTAGATTCCAACTCTAGGCAACCCTACAGAACCTAGCAGAACTGCCCCATAGGGTTCCAAAGCTATAAATCTTTATGGGAACAGAGTGCTACATCTTTCTCCCAGGGAGCAGCTGGTGGGGTCAAGCCACTGACCTTTCAGTTAGTAGCAGAATGTTTAACCACTATGCCACCAGGGCTCCCTAATATTTAATAAAATTTCTCAAGACATTCAAGAAGCTGCCTAGAATATGCCACAGTAGAAAGTAAACTCAAGCTCACAAGACAGCAGCAGAAATACTAGATTTTTGTGTTGACCATTTTGTGAATCAATACAGTTCAAAGGACACTGTGAAAATAATACTTGCCTGATGGGTACAGAGTGAGTTTCCTGCGTTCGTGCCTCATCCTCTTGCCTGGCTTCACAGATACCGCTAAATACAGACATCGTCTTCTGAGGACTAAGATAATGAATTAAAGATATTTTAGTTTTAAAAGGAAAAGTGCCTATGGAGATTATCCTTTTAGGCACAGAAGGGATAAAATCCTTTTTCAGCATCCCAAACTCTCTTGTTGTCGTTATTATGTGCCATTAAGTCGAATCTGACTCATAGCAACCCCTCCATGGGTTTCCAAGGCAATATCAGTATGGAAGTAGATTCCCCCATCTTCCTTCCGAGGAGTGGCTGGTGGGTTTGAACCTCCAGCCTTCTGGTTAGCAGTCAAGTGCTTTAGGCACTACGCTACCAGAGTTCCTATCTCAAACTCTAACTTGCCTTAAACCAAAATCAACTTCCTCACTTTTGTCTCAAATTAGCATAATAAGAAACTCTCAAGGAAGATCCACAGGAATAAAAAAATAAACTCAAATTTATTTGAGGAATAAGGAACATAAAGGACCATATTAAGGAACCATAAAGATGTAACCAGCAAAATCTAGAACGTAGGAAACTCTAAAGGACAAATAACTCCATTCCTTCAACAGAGAAATTGTAAGGTGAGAAAAAAAGATTAAAAGAGACTTAATTTAAGAGACCTATCAACCACATGGAGGAGCTCTGTGATACAGTGGTTAAAGCATTTGGCTCGTAACTAAAAACTTGGAGGTTCAAACCTACCAGCTGCTTCGTGAAAGAAAAATGAGACAGTCTGCTTCCATAAAGACATATAGCCTTGGAAATCCTATTTGTTCCCTTAATAACAAGTTGTGCCTGGCATACAATTCTATTAAAAACAAAGAGATCAAATACAAACTCCACCTTCTTCAACAAGTAACACTACTTATCATTAAAGGGTACTCAAGTGAATAAGGACTCTAATGTACTTCTTTCAGATTAATATTCAAGAGCCCAGGGGTGTGAATTAACACTATTTTTTTATTCCTCTGGACCTTCCTTGAGAGTTTCTTATTATGTTAATTTGAAACAAGAATGAGGAAGTTGATTTTGGTTTAAGGCAGGTTTAGAGAAAGCATTTTCTTCTTTAAGAAATATCTAAGAACAGATCAAAGGATTTAGATAGTGTTCAGAAACTCACAACTGAGGGTCAAATATAAGTCTCCCAAACAAAACCAAACTCACTGCCATCGAGTAGGATCCAACTCACAGTGACCCCTCCTTGGGTTTCCAAGACAGTTTCACTACAGAAGTAGATTGCCCACCCTTCCGATGAGTGGCTGGTGGGTTTGAACCGCCAGCCTTCTGGTTAGCTGTCATACGCCTTAGGCACTACGCTACTAGAGCTCCTATATAAGTCTACAGACATAGTTTATTTAACTCATCAATCAACTATATGTATCTCCAGATGTTTCTTTAAAAATGTAGAAATTTGACAACTTAGTAAGCTTGCATCATCTCATGGCAACAAACTGGAATGAAGCTTATGTTCAGTCAATCATGGTCCTCAACATTCCATGCTGTCTTATACTAGCCTGTTTTACTTATTTACAGTACCTGCCTAACCTTTGATTTATGAATCTTCACTTATATGTCACTAATTTATGCCAGTATTTTAATGCTGGATGAATCATGCCAGAAATAAATGAAACAATTCTGTTCTCACAGCCACCAGATGGCAAAGCTTAACCACCTAAGCCTCAGGATAGGGTCACAGTCATTCTCAAAGCATTACAACATTCATGACAAAGCAAAAACAACAGCTCACCACAGAAGTTAATTTGGCAGGCAGACAGAAAATGTCCTGAGACTGTGACTGAGTATGGGGTCTCAGAAGGAGGAAGGCCCACGGCTATCTCTTATTATTTCCTCACTAATAGCAGCAACAATCTCAATCTCATCAAGGGGTGGGGTGGGATGGAGGAAACTCTCACATGAACAAAAGAGAGAAAGGGAAAAACCTATAAATATCTTAGTTTTAAATATAGCAAAAGCTTTATGGAGCTGAAAGTACTAATAAGAAAGCCCAAAGATTTAACACATTGCCAAATTCTTTATACTGGAGTTTTTCCCTCTGTTGATAAATCATCTTCCCCTCATTACCAGGAGCTCTGTATTAAAGGCCTCTAAATAGCAACCAGCTCTGGTTACCTGGCAACAGCCTCAGCAACAGCAGTTTTTCTTTCACCATTTGCAGGCTCTGAATAAAAACAAAGGCAAGGAGGGAAACAGAATTTAATTAGTTACCACAACTAACAACCTTCAAATACTAGCATTTGCCCCTAATTCTCTCAAAAAGAAATAGAAATAAGCAATAATAGTAAATAAACATAAAAAAAAATCTTATAATTTAATGGTATAAATATTTCTCACATCCACCAATTAACTTTCTTTCAAACTTCCTACAAACGATCAATCAGTTTGGCCAGAAACACAATATAATAATACTAGGCGGTAATAGTTTAAAAAGAAAATTAAACTTCTGAATCATAATTCATCTCTATCCATACAGAAAAACAGATACATACATACATACATACATAAATGTTCTGGGTTGATGCTCAAATTTTAAATAGTGTACAGTTTTAAGAGCACCCACAAGTAGAAGGTACCCAAGTTCTTCCCAACAGTAGTGATTTGGCAAAGAGATTTGTAAAATAAAACATCCTTTCAAGAAATAACCTGCAGTAAAGACCTGAAGGTAATACTGAAAAGAATCCCATATTCTCATATCAATGCCATTAACGTCAAGGATTAAAGTTTGTTCATTTACAATTTATTCTAGCGTTAGAGAAAACAACTCTTGAAAGTTTTTATTGTTGTTAGCTGCTGTCAAGTCAGCACCCAATTCATGGTGATCCCATGCACAAGGAAACACTGCCTGGTCCTGCACCATCCTCATGACTGGCTGTGGATCAGATCATTGTGATCCGTAAGGTTTTCACTAGCTGAATTTCAGAAGCAGATCACCAGGTCTTTTTGCCTAGTTTTTAAACATTTCTGAAGAATTCACTACCCAACATAATCTAAACAGTTCACCAAGGAAGCAGCTTATGCTCACTAGTTTAGAGCCTGAAATAGAAGCTCTAAAATAGAAGCCTGGTTCATGCCCTGCTTTGGACACTTAGCAGTCCAAAACTAAGGATAAACTACTTAATCATTCTGAGTCTGTTTCCTCATCAAATAAGGATAAAAAAGGTTTGCTGTGAAGATGAACTGATGTAAGTAAAACTGTGAGTACAGTGCCTTAGACTGTGTGTCTAGTATTAGGAGAGGTAGAAATATTTACTAATAGGATCATCTTGAACATTTAGCTCCATTTAAGGTCTTCCTAGTTGTGTTTCTGATCTAAAGAAGAGATTAAAGGCTAACACAGACTCTCTCTTAATAAGAATTTATTTATTCCAGAGAAGATAATAATAAGGATGGAAATAATTAATACTTTAATTTCTACTGAGGTTCTAAGATTCACAGACACTATATACATCAGCAATGAGCATTCCAACAATTCCATTTACAACAGCACCTAAAAAAATAAAATGCACAGGAATAAATACAGCCAGGGAGGTGAAAGACATACATACTGAAAACTATAAAAAATTACTGAAAGAAAGAAAATTGAAATAAATGGAATGATATTCCATCTTCAAGGATTGGAAGACTAATATTGATAAAATGTCAGTATTACCCAAAACAATCTATGGATTCAATCCCCATCAAAACTGCAACAGCCTTCTTTGCAGAAATGAAAAAGTCAATCCTCAAATTTGTAATGGAACTGCAAGGGGTCCTGAATAGCCAAAGCAATCTTGAGAAAGAAAAAGTAGGAAGATTCATACTTCACAATTTCAAATCATTTCATCAAGCTATAGTAATTAAAACAGTCCAGTACCGGTATAATGACAAACATATAGACAAATGGAAGGGAATTGAGAATCCAGAAATAAATCAATACATCTACAGTCAACTGTTTTTTGACAAGGGTGCCAAGTCTATATAATGGGAAAAGAATAATCTCTTCAATAAATGGAGCTAGGACTGGATCTATACATGAAAAAAAAAATGAAGCTGTACTCATACTCCATTATCATATATAAAAAGTAACACAAAATGGATCAAGGACCCAACTGTAAGACCTAAAACCATAGAACTCTTAGAAGAAAACATAAGGGTAATGCTTCAGGATTGAGGTTTTGACAATGGATTCTTAAGTATGACACCAAGAGCAAGAGCAACAAAAGATGAAATATATATATTGGACTTCATCAAAATTAAAAACTTTTTTGCATCAAAAGATTTTATCAACAAAGTGAAGAGACAACCTATAGACTGGAAGAAAAATTCTGGGAAACATATAGGATAAGGGTTTAATATACAGAATATATAAAAAATGTTTACAACTTAGTAACAAAACGACAAACAACCCATCAAAAACTGGGTAAACTGCTTGAATAGGCATTTCACCAAAGATGAAATATACAAACAGCCAAGAAGTACATGAAAAGATGCTATCTTAGTCACTGTTGTTGTTGTTGTTATGTGCCATCGAGTCGGCCCCGACTCATAGAGACCCCTCCTTGGGTTTCCGAGGCAGTATCACTACGGAAGTAGGATTGCCCAACCTTCCTTCCAAGGAGTGGCTGGTGGGTTTGAACCGCCAGCCTTCTGGTTAGCAGTCAAGTGCCTTAGGCACTATGCTACCAGATGAGATACCACTTCACCTCCACTAGGATGACTATGAAAAAAGGTTGGGGAGGACATGGAGAAACTGAAATTCTCATCCACTGTTTGGTGAAACCATTAAAATGGTGCAGTCACTTTGAAAAACAGTTTGTCCTCTGAACTTTAACACAGAATTACCATATAATCCACCAATTCCAGTACTAGGTAGAAACCCAAAAGAACTGAAAGCAGGAACACAAATTATTATATATCAATGTTCAGTGTAGCACTACTCAGAAAAGCCAAAAGTGAAAACCATCTAAATGTCCATCAACAAATGAATGCTTAAACAAAATGTGGTATAGGCATACCTCATTTTGTGCACTTCGTTTTACTGTGCTTCACAGATAACATTTTCTTTAGAAATTGAAGGTTTGTGGCAACCCTGCATCAAGCAAATCTAATGGCACCATTTTTTCCAACAGTATGTACTCATTTTATGTCTCTGTGTCACATTTTGGTCACTGTCTTGGTTCTCTAGTGCTGCTATGACAGAAATACCGTAAGTGGATGGCTTTAACAAACAGAAATTTATTCTCTTACAGTTTAGAAGGATAGAAGTCCAAATTCAGAGTATCAGCTCTAGAGGCTGGGTGAAGGCTCCTCATCCTTAGGCTACAGCTACAGCTCTGCCTCTTATTCCAGGTCCACTAGAGCTGGAGGCTTCTTGTAACTCATGCAGATGCTAGCTGCTGAGGCTGACAAACCTAAGGTCAGCAAGTAGAATGGCACTATATCCCAATCATGATCATGACAATATGACAATACTCATGATCAATAAGCACAAAGCAGGTCACTGGTTCAAGTCCAGGAATAATCCCAAAATTAGCAGGCAACAAACACAATAGGCCACTGGATGAAGACCTGACCAAATGCAGGACACAAGCGTGCCAAAAAGCTAGAGATCTTTCTCAAAGCTTCTCCCTATATACTGAAAGCAGGCCACACCTTGAAGGCAATTACTTAGCTGCTCACAGCATATTCCCATCATGGAGATGATTACAATCTCATTATGGGGAATTACCACATCAAGCTGCCAAGTCACTCAAAACCACAGCCCAAACAAGTTGATATACAACCTTCACTACCACAGTAGTTCTCATAATATTTCAAACAATTTTCATAATGCCATTGCATAGTTAATAGACTATAGTGTAAACATAACTTTTATATGCACTGAGAAACCAAAAAATTCATGTGACTTTGCTTTATTGCTGCAAAAAAGGCAAAGAGGTGACACCTTCTGACCTCCTCCAATCTCACGAGGAGGAATGAGAGTCACCCTCAACAGTGCAAGGCTTATTATTCCTATGATGTCAGACATATCACCACCCTCCAGTCTTTTACCAATTCTGACACCAACCATCCCTTCCACAGCAATCACTACTTCTCTGCTGGGTTCAAGAATTTGTTGCAATGGCCACACAGAACTCACAGACAATACTCATGATTATAGGGTTTATTAGGAAAGTTAACAGGCTACAGTTCAGGTTCAGGAATGCGCTCAGGATACAATTCTTTGATCAGGACAATCTCCTCTGTGCTGTGCCCTCAGACACATCTCTTTGGCCCATAGCCTCTTGGCCTGGCCTCTGCCCTACTCAGGCAAATGTTACAAAGCTCTTTTAGCTTTGTCAATAGGTACACCTAGGTGCACCGCACTCCGTCAGCAAGCGTCTCGCCCAAGGGCATTCAGCTTTCTCACTCTGTAGGCTAGGTAAGCCCACCATTCTGTCTTGTGCCTCTTGGTTCCACGGCCACTGTGTCTCTGCTGAGTGTCTCTCTGCCACACGTGTCTCTTTGCGGGGCATCTCTGCCAAGGAGGTCCAGTGCAGGATCTTGGGTCCAAGGATGCACTCTACTTCACCTCCAGCTCTTCTCTCTTGATGGTGGTAAGATCCTCTCTCTCCCTCTAGGAAGGCTCATTTTAATCCTGGCAGAGTGACAAAACTAACTAATCCCAACCTCAGAGTTCCACACAGCTTATTTGCACGGTCTCACCCAACAATCCAGTGGGAGTTACAAAAACTATAGCTAGAACAGCCATACTAAGTAATTCACCACACCACAATTGCAGTGGTCTAGAACCAAGATCAAAGTATCTCTGAGGTATGCCTGTATGTACATAAAATGGCACCTTACGCAGTCATAAAAATGAAGTACTGATACATGCTACAACATGGGTGAACTTTGAAACAATTTGCTAAGCAAAATAAGTCAGTCACAAAAGGACAAATATTGCATGATACCACTTACATGAAGTACCTAGAATTAGCAAATATAGAGACCAAAGTTTATTAGTGGTTACCAGGAATGGAGGGAGGGAGGAAGAAATGGAGAAATTATTGTTAGGGGTACTAAGTTCCTCTTAAAGATAACAAAAAAATGTGGAAAGCCAACAGAGAGAAAGCCTTCCCCCAGAGTAGCACCTTGAATTTGAACTTCTAGCTTCCTTAACTGTGAGAGAATAAATTTGTTTGTTAAAGCAATCTACTTGTGGTATTTCTGTTACAGCAGCGCTAGATAAATAAGACAGGCACCACTGAGTCAGTTCCAACTCACAACGACCCTGTGTACAACAGAACAAAACACTGCTCTGTCCTACAGCACTCTCACAATTGCTGCTAGGTTTGACCCCACTGTTGCAGCCACTGTGTCCATCCATCTCATTGAGGACCTTCCTCTTTTTCACTGATCATCTACTTTACCAAACATAATGTCCTTCTCCAGGGACTGGTCTCTCCTGATAACGTGTCCAAAGAATGTGAAATGAAGTATCACTATCCTCGCGTCTAGGGAACATTCTGGTTGTAAATCCTCCAAGACAGAATTGTTCATTCTTCTGGCAGCCCATGGTATATTTAATATTCTTTGCCAACACTATAAAACAAAGGCATCAATTCTTTAAACCAAACTCTCACTGCCATCGAGTCGATTCGACTCATAGCAACCCCTCCTTGGGTTTCTGAGGTAGTATCTCTACGGGAATAGATTGCCCAATATTCCTTCCAAGGAGTGGCTGGTGGGTTTGAACTGCCAACCCTCTAGTCAGTATTATCCAGCTTTTGCTTGAATATGAGAAGACTGAAAATACATGGCTTGGATCAGGTGCACCTTAGTTCTCAAAGTGACACTGCAGCTTTTTAACACTTTAAAGAGATCTTTTGCATCAGATTTACCCAATGCAGTAAGTCATTTGATTTCCTGACCATTGCTTCCATTGGCATGGATTGTAGATCCAAGTAAAATTAAATTCTTGATGTTTTGGTCACATCTAGTGCTGCTGTAACTGAAAATACCACAATTGGATAGTTCTAACAAATGGGGATTTATTTTCTTATCGTTTAAGGGTCTAGAAGTCTGAGTTCGAAGTGCCAGCTCTAGGAGCTGGATGAAAGTCCCTCAACCTTCGGCTTCAGCTCTGCCTCTTGTGCCCAGCCTACTGAAACTGGAGGCTTCTCTTAGACAGCTGCAGGCTGCTGAAGTTGACAGACCCAAGGTAGACAAGTAAAATAGCACAGTCCCAAAATTATCAAGCAACACAGCAGGCCACTAATTCAAGTCCATTAACAATCCCAAGATCAGCAGACAACATGTCAGGCCACTGACATGAAGACTCGGCTACATGCAGGGTCCAAGCGTGCCAAAAAACTCCAGACCTTTCTCAAAGCTGTCTTCTTATGTACTAGAAGCAGACCACATACCTAAGGCAGCTTACTTAGCTGCTCAAGTAGATTCCACCATGGAATTGATACCCAGTCTCATCATGGGGAATAACTACATCCAGCTGCCCAACCACTCAAAACCAGACCCAGATTGTGAGAGTGCTGTAGGACAGGGCAGTGTTTTGTTCTGTTGCACACAGGGTCGTTGTGAGTTGGAACTGACTCAGTGGTGCCTGTCTTATTTATCTAGTGCTGCTATAACAGAAATACCACAAGTAGACTGCTTTAACAAACAAATTTATTCTCTCACAGTTAGGAGGCTAGAAGTTGACACACAACTTAACCACCACACTTGACAACTTCGATCTTTTTTCCATTTATCATGATGTTGATAAACAATGCAAATAGCTTTGTCAGCAACATAAAACAGTAACTATACATGAGGATTTTGTTTTCTTTATGTTGAGGTGCAATCCATACTGAAACCTGTAGTCTTTGATCTTCATCAGTAAGTGCTTCAAGTTTTCTTCACTTTCAGCAAGCAAGGCTATGTCATCTACGTATCACAGGTTGTTAATGAGTCTTCGTCCAAACCTGATGCCTCATTCTTCTTCACATAGTCAGTGCAGCTTCTCAGATTATTTGCTCAGCATATGAGATCTACATCCTTGATGCACACCTTTCCTGATTTAAACCTTGCAGTATCCCCTTGCTCTGTTTGAATGACTGCCTCTTGATCTACGTACAGGTTCCTTATAAGTACAATTAAGTGTTCCAGAATGCTCAATCTTCCCAATGTTACCCATAATTTATAATCCACAAGTCAAATGCCTTTGCACACTCAATAAAATACAGGTAAACATCTTTCTGATATTCTCTGCTGTTAGCCAAGATTTATCTGACATCAACAATGATATCCCTCGTTGTACATCCTCTCTGAATCCAGCTCGAATTTCTGGCAGTTCCCTGTCAATGTACTTGTGCAGTCGTTTTTGAATTATCTTCAGCAAACTTTAACTCGTGTGTGATATTAATGATATTGTCCAGTAATTTCCACATCCCACTGGATCACCTTTCTTTGGAATGGACACAAATATGGATCTCTTCCAGTCACCTGGCCAGGTAGCTGTCTTCCAAATTTCTGGCATAGATGAGTGAGCACTTTTCAGAGTACACCTGTTGCTGAAATATCTCAATGGGTATTCCATCAGCTCTTGGAGTCTTGTTTTTCACCAATGCCTTCAGTGCAGCTTGGATTTCTTCCTTCAATACCATTGGTTCTTCATCATATGCCACCTCCTGAAATGGCTGAACATCAACTAATTCTTTTGGGTATAGTGAATTTGTGTATTCCTTCTATCTTCTTTTGATGTTTTCTGCATTGTTCAATATTTTGCCCATAGAATCCTTCAATATTGCAATTGAATTTTTTCTTCAGTGTTTTCAGCTTGGAAATTGCTGAGTGTGTTCTTCCCATTTGGTTTTCTAACTCCAGGTCTTTGAACATTTCATTATAATACTTTACTCTGAAATATTTTCAAGCCAGCTTTTGAAATCTTCTGTTTGCTTCAGCTACTCTCCATTAAAGAGCAAGTTTCAGAGTCTCTTCTGACATCCATTTTGGTCTTTTCTTCCTTTCCTTTCTTTTTAATAACCTTTTGCTTTCCTCACGCATGATGTCCTTGATGTCATCCTACAAACCGTTTGGTCTTCAGTCATTAGTGTTCAATGTGTCAAATATTCTTGAGATGGTCTCTGAATCTAGGTGGGATATACTCAAGGTTATACTTTGGCTCTTGTGGACTTTTTTTAAATTTTCTTCAGCTTTAACTTGAACTTGTATATTAGCTTCTGCTGGTCTATTCTGCAGTTGGCCCCTGGCCTTGTTCTGACCAATGATATTAAGTTTCTTCATCATCTCTTTCCACAGGTACAGTCTATTTGATTTCCGTGTGTTCTATCCAGTGAGGTCCATGTGTATAGTTACTGTTCACGTTGTTGAAAAAAAGGTATTTGCAATAAGTAAGTCATTGGTCTTGCAAAATTCTATCATGCAATCTCCAGCATCATTTCTATCACCAAGGCCATATTTTTCAGCTACAGATCCTTCTTCTTTCCATCTAATTCTCATGTTCTAACCACCAATAATTATCAATGCATCTTGATTGCATGTTTTGGTCAATTTCAGACTGCAGAAGTTGGTCAAAATCTTTAATTTCTTCATCTTTGGCATTAGTGGTAGGTGCCTAAATTTGAATAATAGTTATTTTAACTGGTCTTCCTTGCAGGCATATGGATATTATCCTATCACTGACAACATTATACTTCAGGACAGATCTTGCAAAATGTTCATTATGACAATGAATGTGAAGCCACTCCTCTTCGATTTGTCATCCCCGGACAGCAGACCGCATTATTGTTCAATTAAAAATGGCCAATATCAGTCCTTTTCAACTCACTAATGCCTAGGATATCAATGTCATGCATGCTATTTCGTTTTTGACAAGTTCCAATTTTCCTAGATTCATACTTCATAAACTCCACATTCTGATTATTACTGGATGTTTGCAGCTATTTCTTCTCATTTTGAGTTGTATCACATCAGCAAATGAAGGTCCAGAAAGCTTTACTCCATCCACACCATTAAGGTCAACTCTACTTTGAGGAGGCAGGTTTTTCCTAGTTGTATTTTGAATGCTTTCCAACCTGATGGGCTCATCTTCTAGCACTACATCAGACAATGTTCCACTATTATTCCTAAGGTTTTTTCACTGGCCAGTTTTTTCAGAAGTAGGTTGCCAGGTCCTCCTTTCTAGTCTATCTTAGTCTGGAAGCTCTTCTGAAACTTGTCCACCACGGGTGACCATGCTGGAATTTGAAATACTGGTGGCTTATTTTCCAGTATCACAATAACATGCAAGCCACCACATTACAACAAACTGCAGATGAATCTGTGGTTTGAATAACCCTATCTCCAAATATCTCACAAGGAGTCCTCCACAAAAATGTTACGGAAATCCTCTTTTTTTTTTTTAAATCCATTAAGCAATAACTAACAAAGAAATATTTTAAATCAAGTACAAAAACACATATTAAAAAACCCAAACTCACTGCTGTCAAGTCGATTCAACTCAAAGCAACCCTTCCTTGGGTTTCTGAGGTGGTATCTCTATGGAAATAGATTGCCCAATCTTCCTTCTGAGGAGTGGCTGGTGGGTTTGAATCACCAGCCTTCTAGTTAGCAGTCAAATCCCTTCGGCACTACGCCACCAGACACTAATAAATTTTATATACTTCTTGGTAGAAACTATGGGAAAAAAACATTCAGGAACTGGTTTCTCTGCTACTGAGGCTAAAGGCATTATTATCAAGGTTGAGGATCAAGGATATTCCATCCAGATTACACTAGAAAATTAATAATTTGTACATACACACAGGGTCACCATGAGTCAGAATCAACTTAACAGCAACTAACAACACACACACACACACACACATATATGTAAAATCAACAACCTAAATATCAAATAATAAATTAAATAAATGGAGGACATCCACAAAATGAAATATTATGCAGCCATTAAAATTGACATTAAGCATTTTTAATGTCATGATGAAAGAAAAAACGCAAGGTAAAACTCAATGTAAAATAAAATTCATTCAAAAATAAAATGTATTATCACACCAAAATATTTTCCAAATAACCTTATATGAACAGAAATACAAAGCATAAAGTAAAATACATCAAAATCCTAAGTATTGTTTTCAGGGTTACAAAATTTTTTATTCTTTCTTCCTCTAAAATAAGTTCCTTTTAGCATTACATACACGTATTTATTTTTAAACACACAAATATACGTACATTCAAAATTCAAAAGGCATAAATGTACAAACCTCCCCTTCCTACTCAGTCTCATAACCAGCTAGTTTGCTTCTACAGAAGGAACTTTTGTTACCAGTTTCTTCTTTATCTTTCCAGAGATGGTCTATGTATTACTTTTTAAATTCAGAAAACCATGCCACATCATACTTCCTCAGTGAGGCTGGAAAGTTTGAACTACCGACATTTTAGCTCGCAGCTGAGTGCTTTAAACACTGTGTCACTAGAGTACCTTTATATAATACTACTTTTTCAATTCAGAAAACCATAAACACATATTTGCACGATTCATCCCTCTGCTATACAAGAGCTAGCAGCTTAATCCAGTGTTTATCCTCAAACATTCAAGCTCTTCTCCCTCCATTTTCTTCTAGCCCATCAGCAGCTCCTTTCCTAGTCTATTTCCTTAACAAGCCTAGATCCTATGGTCCATCACCAAAGCTATTATTCTCTTATTCTCTGACCCATACCACTGAATCCCTTGCCCTCTTATTTTCCATCACATTTATCACTATCAACTGTGGATTAGTGTTACAGCTTCCCTCCTGAGTCAACATAAGGCTGCTGAAAATAATACATCTATGTAGGCTTGTGCTGCTCCAAATTCATAAACCTCACTTTCAACTGGCCTTTATCACCAAACATCCATTCTTTACTTGGTTCTGGTCAACTACAATTCCCTCATGTTATTTCTTCATAAATTCCCTATTAAACTTCTCTCCTGACTCAGCAGAAGCCTTGCCTTCTACTTCACTGCTGGAATTGAAGCCATTAAATGCCTCCCACTCTCTTTAACCTTCTAAGTTATAAATGTGTCTACAGTACTCATCTAAACCCTCAACTGTTCTCTCTGGTCTCAGAAGAATTATTCCCCTCTTATTCAAGTCCACCTACTCTACCTGTGGTCTTTGAAAACTTCCCTTCCCCATTTCTTATAGGGCCTTGATCCATCAGCTGTTTCCCCTATTCATTCATGTTTAATCCTTTTGGATTCTTCTTTTCAGTCTATAAACTTGTTCAGGCCGCTCTCACCCTAAAAAATTACAAAACCTCTCTCAAACCTGCATTTTTTACTAATTTGCCTTATTTTTGTCTTCGTTTCTCATCTAAACATCTCAAAACCAGAGTACATTTGCTGCTTCTTCTCCCCATCACTCCTGAATTACCTTTACTATGGTTCTCACCTCAACCACGACACTCTTGGTAGACCTCTTTTAAGAGTCACCAAATAGATCCTCATTGCCAAATTCAATGCACAGTTCAGACGTATCTTACTAGCCTTCATTCCTGCGTCTGACGCTTATTTTTTTGAACTCTCTTCCCCTGGAGCTCTTGTAGTATAGTGCCTAAGGCATCTGACTGATAACTAGGTTGGCAGTTCAAACCCACCAGCCCCTCCACAGAAGGAAGACTGGGCAATTTGCTTCCATAAAGATTTACTGCCTCAGAAACCCAAACAGGGTCACTATGAGTCGGAATCGACTTGAGGGCAGTGTTTGGTTATTTTGGTCTTCCCCAAAGGCTTCCATGACTTCAATTCTCCTGGTTCTCCTCCTCTCTGAATGTTTCCTTTGCAATCACTTTTATGAGATGTCTTCTTCACATAAGTCCCTTAAACAGCATTTACAAACTACCATTACAGACTGAATTAGGCCCCCAAAAAATAAGTGCTGTAAATCCTAGCACTTAGACATGTGGTTATAATTCCATTTGGAAATGGATTTTCTTTGTTATGTTTATGACAGTATTAGTGTAGGCTGTGTTTTAAGTCAATCTCTTTTGAGATATAAAAAAGAAGACTGAGCAAGCAAGCAAGTATAAACAGAAGGAAAGGGAAGGTACAAACCACATGATCAACAAGGAATCTAGGAATAGAGGCTAAAAAAAGACAAAGAACTTCCCCCCAGAGTGGACAAAGAGAAAGAGCCTTCCCCTAGAGGCAGCTTCCCCCAAATTCAGACATCTAGCCTCCTAAACTATGAGAAAATATGTATGTCTGTTCATTAAAGCAACCCACTTATGGTTATTTATGTTATAGCAGCATTAGACAGCTAAGTTACTATTCTAGTGGAAAAACTATAAGCTTTAGCTCAGATGTGATTCAAATTCTAACTTTACCTATTATGACCTTTGACAACTTAAAAACCTCTAAGAAAGGAAAGTCAAAGGCATCCTAATCAGTAAGGAAGAAGTCAAACTATCCCTATTTGCTGATATGATCCTATACAGAGAAATTCCAAGAGACTCCTCAAGAAAACTACTGGAACTAATTGAGAGATTTAGCATAGTGGCAGGGTATAAAATCAACATCCAAAAATCAGTTGGATTCCTCTACACCAACAAAGAGATCACTGAAAAGGAAATAAGGAAATCAATACCATTTACAATAATTACCAAAAAAATTAAATAATTGGGAATAACTCTCCCTAGGGACACAAAAGACCTGTAGAAAGAAAGCTACAAATCACTACTCCAAAAAAACATAAGAGATCTACATAAATGGAAGAACATACCATGCTTGTAGATAGGAAGACTGAACATTGTGAAAATGTCAATACTACCCAAGGCAATCTATACATTCAATGCAATCCCAATCCAGACCCCATCAACATTCTTTAACAGTATGGAAAAATGAATCACTAATTTTATATGGAAAGGAAAGAGACCTCGAACAAGCAAAGCACTATTGAAGAAGAACAACAAATAGGAGGTCTCACATTCTCGGATCTTAAAACCTACTTACTATGCAGCCACAGTAGTCAAAACAGCCTGGTATTGGTACGACAGATACACAGACCATTAAAACAGAATTGAGAACACATAGATCCATCAACCTATGGTCAGCTGATTTTTGACAAAGGGCTGAAATCCATTAAATAGGCAAGAAGTGGTCTCTTTAACAAATGGTGCTGGCAAAACTGGATATCCATTTGCAAAAAAATGAAACAAGATCCATCCTCACACCATTCACAAAAACTAACTCCAGATGGATCAAAGACTTAAATGTGAAACCTAAAACTATAAAGTTCCTCAAAGAAAAACTAGGGACAAATTTAGGGGCCGTAATTTATGGCATAAAGAGACTGTCAAGCATAACACAAAATGTACAAACAGCAGAAGATAAACTAGATGAATGAGACCTTCTAAAAATTAAATTTTCATGTGTTTCAAAAGACTTCTTCAAAAGAGTAAAAAAAGAACCTAGGGATTGGGAAAAAATATTTGGCAATGGCATATCTGACAAGGGACTTACGTCTAAAGTTTATAGAAAACTCCAACTTCAACAACAACAAGATTAACAATCCAATTAAAAAATGAGCAGAAGACATGAATAGACAGCTCATCAAAGAGAATATTCAGGTGGCCAACAAACACATGAAGAAATGTTCATGATCATTAGCCATCCGTTGTTGTTGTTGTTTGCCGTCGAGTCGGCCCCAACTCATAGCGACCCCTCCTTGGGTTTCCGAAGGAGTGTCACTACAGAAGTAGGACCAACCTTCCTTCCGAGGAGTGGCTGGTGGGTTTGAACCACCAGCCTTCTGGTGAGCAGTCAAGTGCCTTAGGCACTATGCTACCAGAGGTCCTCCCTCATTAGCCATCAGAGACATGCAAATCAAAACAACAATGAGATACCATCTCACCCAAGCACTAATGGCAAAGTTTAACAACACAGAAAATAACAAACACTGGCAAGGATGTGGAGAGATATGGACTCTAATACACTGCTTTATTATTGTTATTTTTTTTGCCGTCGAGTCGGCCCCAACTCCTAGCGACCCCTCCTTGGGTTTCCGAGGCAGTATCACTACGGAAGTAGGATTGCCCAACCTTCCTAGCATACACTGCTAGTGGGACTGTAAAATGATACAACCACTATGGAAAGCAGTATGGCGATTCCTTAAAAAGCTGAAATTAGAAATACCATTTGACCCAGCAATCCCATTACTAGGTACATATCCTAAAGAAGTGAGAGCTAGGACAAGAAGAGATATATGCACTCCCATGTTCATCAAGGCACTATTTACAACAGCAAAAAAATGGAAGCAACCTACATGCCCATCAACAGAAGAATGGATAACCAAACTATGGTACATACACATAATGGAATATTATGCAACACTAAAGAGTAATATAGAATCTAAAACACCATATAAATGAATGAACTTGGAGGACATTATGCAAAGTGAAATAAGTCAATCACAGAAGGACAAATATAGTATTAGTTCATTATTGTAAAAAGCCAGGGAAAGTTTATATATGGAAGGAAACTTTCTTTGTTGGTTATCAGGGGTGGGAGGGAAGGAGCGGGAACACTGAAAAAAAAAAAAAAAGTACTGACCCATGTCAAAAAAAAAATTCTTCAGCACCTCAGCATGGTAAAAGGGTCTTCAAAATCTGGTCCCTACTTTGGAACCACTCTCTGGCACCTTCTCTAGCTATAGCAAACAGCTTGCAATTAATGTGGAAAAAAGTCAACATAAATCTACAATGTGAATCCATAATAAGCTTTCCACTCTCTTCTGAACTATTTCTGAATATGGAAGTCAATTATTTTATACAGACACGGGTTTAATATAGAGATACAAGCAGCAACATAAAGACATACTAGAGCATCTTCAGTAACATGCTAAAGAGAAAGAATTAAATCTATGAAAACAAAACTTTATAAATACATTTATCATTATGAAAATATCAATCATCACAACTAGAAGAAAGCTAATTAATATTTCCCAGGTGATCAGGAAGTATTAATAACCCAAAATTAACATAAAAGAAAACTTACTTTCCAGGCTAAATTGCAAAGACTCTTCACTAGTCTCAGTTTCAGGACTGACCAGTTTCATTCTTAGGCATAATTTATCATCTACTTCTGGGGCAGCCTCAGAATCCCCTTTTTCACTCCCAAGAATGGGATCATTAGTCTCCACCATGCTTTCAGACATGACATCACTGGTTGTTACAGTGCTTTCTGGATACTTGCTAATACCTGAAAGAAGGGAGGCAGGAAGAAGAAAGAAAGAACACTAAAATACAAACATGAAAAACAGCAATGCAAGGTTATTAATTTGCCTGTTTGACTCCACAGCTCTGCACGATTGAAAGGGGTCCTAGGATAGATCCTGCCACAAGTATCAACAACTACGCACTAGTACTGACACCTGGTCTTAAGAGGAGCAACAGGATTCAGTTCCACTTCTGCATCTGGACAAAGGATGCTGCATGAGCCCTCAGCCAACCCACATCTGCCAGCATCAGGCATAGGTAGCAGGAGACTCCAGACGGCATGACTGTTACCTCCCAGCACTGACTAGAGAAAACAAATAGGTTAATGTAGAAGACTATGGGCTGCGTCAGGGAAGGAGGATCTAAGTTTTCTTGCCCTGTCAAGCAGCAGACTGGATGATTAGCCAAGGTACTGAATAAATAGTACTTACATCCTACTTGCATCCCTTATAAAATAGTTCTGTATCTCTGCTCAGTACGCAGATTATATCTCCTTACAAGTAATAAGATCCTCATAAACATTCTTTCTTGTTTCCCTCCACCCTTTCTTCCCTTCCCCTCATCACTTCTTAACACATACTGGGAGTAAATGCAAAGAGTCAGACACCACAGTCTTATTGTGCTTGAGACAAAATTCAACCTTGTCAGGCCCAGCTCCTCAGATCTAAAAATATCACTTGCATAAAAAATGGTATCTCAGAATTTGTCTCAAATATTATTAATCTTTAATCACTCACCAATAGGAGTACTGTGTCTCTTGGGTTCCAATTTAAGGTGCCCAATGAGAGGTGGGGTTGTGCCAGTCAAGGGTGGGATAATATCACCTTCTTTAGGCAAAGTGAAATGAAATGGAGTTTCTGAAAAAACAAATAGCAAAACAAAACAGCAATAATAAACAAAAAGCAAACCAAAACAGAAGTATAAAATAAGAAAAATTAAGGAAAGCAACAAGGAATATTTCATTACTTACTCCTTTCCTGTGCTCCTAAATTGTTTCATTCCCAGTCCCTATCACTATGTCTCCAAACCAATTCTCTACTACAGGCATACCACAGAAATATTAAGGGTTCAGTTCCAGATCACCACAATAAAACAAATATCACAACAGAGCAAGTCATAGGAATTTTTTGGTTTCCCAGTGCATATAAAAGTTATGTTTATACTATACTACAGTCTAAGTGTAGAACAGCATTATGAAAAACTTTGAAATGTTGTGACAATTACCAAAATGTGATAAAAATGTGACAGAGACATGAAGTGAGCACAATGATGCTAGAAAAACGGTGCTGACAGACTTGCTCAAACCTTCAATTTGTAAAAAGTGCAATATCTGCAAATTGCAATAAAGTGAAGCACAATAAAAGAGGTTGCCTGTACTCCTCTCTCTGCTCTCTTTATAGTCATCAACAATAGAACTGATGCAAGAGAGGCAGCCAGGGAATAGGCAAACAGAGGAAGCCCAAAGTTTGGCAGATCTGCAGAAAAAGTTCTAAGATAGTACACATTTGGGGATACTCAGTGACATAAATTCAGATAGTGTGAAATCTACACAATGTAATTTTGTGCAGTGCTAACCCAAGGAGTCCATATATAGCCTTAACAGTCTGTAGGACCTTCATAAAGAAGTCTAACAGTAACATTTTTAATTTATAATCTACTCAAAAAGGTGCCAAAGGATCTCACAGGCTAAAAGATTTTGAAAGTCTCACTAGGTCTAATACAGAAATCCAAGAGTTTTATGTTCAGTAGTAGTAACTAGCATTCACTCTAGGCCAGAGAAGTAATGTTATATCTAAAACTCTACCCAACAATAAATCCCACATATCTGATCATCTCCAGTGGTTAGCTACTATTAAATTATTAAAGCATAAAACGTTTGTCAAGACATAAAACTTTACTTTTTAAGTAGGTCAATATCTAGTTTCAAAGCTTTGCTAATCAGAATTAGCAAATTGTCAAAAATCCTATTTTCTGATTTCTTAACTGTTTATCTCTTTTTTTGCTTTTGATAGTTTGCTTTTATTTGTATTTCTTATTTTTATTGTGGTTTGGGCGACATTCATCTCTTTTAATAAAATAACTGTGTTTGGGAGAAAATAACAACTGTGCTAGGTTGGCTGCTCCTCTTAAACCTAACATATGAAATTTTGTACTTACTTTCCTAGGATACCTCAAAATAACTACAATCTGTCATACCAAGTCACTACTCCTTGTAAATGAGTATTTTCAATAATATGGATAAATATATCAGACTAAGTTGTACTATGGCACTGTCTATTGGCTCTGCCAATTAACAGTATTATTAACAAGAATTCATGGAGAATACTTTTAAACAATACACTAGAACTAATATCCCAGTATTTTATAAGCTTCTTTTGCTGGGTTGCTCAGTTTGCACTTGACTGCTAACCAAAAAGCAGGCAGTTCAAATCTACCCAGTGGTACCACAGAACTCCTAGCAATCTAGTTCTGTAAGATTACAGCTATCAAAAACCCTAGGAAGTTTTCTCTGTTGGTTACTAAGGATGGGAGGAGAGGGAAAAGGAGGAAAAACAGATGGATAATTGAGACAGGTTTGACATGGGTGAAGGGATTTAAAAAATAATAATAAAAAGAAGACAGTTATTAATTCATAGTTTTTTAAGCTAGGTTATGGGCGTTCACTGTACTAGTCTTTGTTTCTGTTTGAAATATTTAATAATAAAAGAAGATAATCCTATGGAGCACAGTTCTACTCTCAAACAGGCAGGGTCACCATGGGTTAGAACCAGCTTGATGGCAATGGGTTCAGGTAAGAAGCCATATTAAAACAATCTGCCTAGTAGGCCTGGTAGACCCTGGTCTAGTTCAGTAACAGTATTTAAATGTTATGACATTACAAAAATATATGTAATAGAGAATTTTAGGTCATTAGAGTATCTCACCTATCTAATTATCAGAATCAAAGAAACTACATTATATGTTTTTACAAGAGGAAAAAAGTATAGACTTGGGAATCAGGAGACTTTCCAGTCCTACTTAAATCATTAACTACCATATAACTTCAGAAAGAGCTTAAACCCAAGAGCTTGAACCCAAAAATCTCTAACATCCTTTCCAGAATTTTAAACTTCTGAGAAAGTGTCTACTTTTTTTCAGCTAACATCACACATAATACTCTACAAATACCTTAGAAAGCTGTTTGTGTTCTCCTGCTGAACTTGATAAAATAAGAAATACAAACTAATGCATTTTATATTTAAGAATTTTACTCTGCCCATAAAGAAGAAACAACCAATAACAGTATATGTATTAACAGAGTTCTGAATGTGACTTTACTATATAGAGTAATAACCAAGATCCTTGTACTTCAAGACAACTGTCAAAATATAAAAATATAAAGCAAGGCTGGGATCTAACTAGAAAAAAATAGATTGATTCAATTTCTAAATACTTGTAAAATTCATGTCAATTACTTACTACTGAATGATAAAGCTGATAAATCTCAAATGATCTCTGATCCCACAAATAATTACAGCTATAGAAGAAAAATGTAACCCAAAATTTCAAATTTTCCAATTATTACTGGCTGCTCATAAACATAAACCCAAGTTCACCGTCAGACTTGACATAAGCATGTGGTTCTCACCTATCTCTTATTCTAATTCGGTTGAACAATTTATCATCACACTCACCACTGGAGTTTTCACAGAAGCTTTGTGAGGCATGGGCAGAGGCCTTCTCCAGTTGCTGGGCCTCTACTCCAGAGCCCAACTGCTTTGCATCAGCCATTTTTGAGTCTTCTGTTAATGCATCACCTGTTTTCTCTTGAGGATGGGGTTGCTGCATTTCCTGGTCAGGTCTTGGAGTATCATCTGCTCTCACTGAAGGCAAAGGGGACTGTGGAGAGTCTTCCTCTACAGGTTCCTTTTCTGAAGTTAGTGATTTCCGATCTTCATATTCTACACTCTTTTCCTCCTGGATATCTGGTCTATTCTCAGCACTAGGTTCTAGTTCTGGAGCAACATCCTCCCAGGACTGTGAATCTGAGCATTTTTCCATTCCCTCCAATGGTTCAGAAGAAACATCAACTCTGGGGGATGGATTCTTCACATCTACAATGACAACACTCGAGTCCTCTGAAGTAGCTTCTTCCCAAGCTTCCTGATCTTTGTGTTCCAATTCTTGGTCAAGCACTGGCAGCTTTTGGGGAGAGTCAATACTAATCACACTGGTTTCAATTTCCATAGCTTCCTGACATTCTTGTTTTGAGATTTCATTTTGAAGACACAACCCTTGAGACTGAGTTTCAGTTAAAGAAAGATGAAATGGTGTGCTCTCCTTATTTTCTTCTTTGGGTTCTTCTTGACTTTCACAAGGAGTTTCAGGGATTTCTTCTACCTCAGACCCTGAAGACCCCTCCTCTGGATGGTGGTCTTTAATTTCAATAGCTTCCTCCTGATCTAACACACTAGAGAGTGCCTCAGATCGAGTAGCTGGAGAAGGAACTGCCTGACTTCCTGAATCACAAGTGAGATCAATACAAATGTCTTCTGCTACAGTCTCTTCTCTGCCTTTGCAACCAGTAGCTAAAATATTAATGTCATCTCTGGTCTCTGTATCATCTTCCTTTGTTTTGTCATCATTATGACCCAGGTCTACTTTGTCATCCTGTGCTGGATGCATTAAGATACCGTCATTTTCAGTGGGGACAAGTTTAGAATTGAGAACTGGAGACATGGGCTCAGTATTCTCAATCTGTGTGTTTTCTCCATCTTCATCAATCCTATGGGAAGTCAAGTTCTCTATCTTTGGAGACTGACTATACTCACTCGTTGAAAGCATCAACTTGCAAGAATCCCCTGTCAAAGAAAGCCCAAGATCCTCAGTGGAATTCTTTGGCTCAATGTCTGAGGTTTTAGAACACTCCACAGTCAAAGATGAACTATGCAAGTCTGCATCTTTCTTTCCATCATTTGATCCTTCTTCCAAACTTGGAGACGGAATGAAAATGTCCTAATGAAGAACAAAAAGAGACAAATCATCATTTGATCATATTTCTTTTATCTCCAATCCTTGGATTCACCTGAAATTTTTAAATCAATTATTCAGGTCAAAAGGTGAAAAACCCTAGGACCATAATTTCATTAACACAAAGGTCATAATCTTTTCATTAATAGTTCCTCCATTTAATGTCTTTCTGATTAATAATACAGAATAAGGATAATGTATATAAAAACCTAAATTTACCTGTGTATCACCAAGCTACTAAAAACACGTATGATGAATCCTCAATTACATATAAATCATTTGAACATATACCTACACAGCCCACTACAGTTCTTACAAAGCACAAATAATGTATTCATTTTACCTCTATTTCAAAATATGCTAGCATTCTTAACAGATATTAAAATCTACGGCTTACGATATCATTAGTCATCAGGAAAACTCAAATTAAAATCATGAGGTAGCACCACATACCCACAAGAACAGCTAAAGTTAAAAAGATTGACGAAAACAAGTGTTAGTGAGGATATTGAACAACTGACTCTCTCATACACTGCTAGTAGAAATGCAAAAGTTATAGCCACTTTGGAAAACAGTATAGTTTGTTATTGTTGTTAGTTGCCAAATAAATTCATGGCAACCCCAAGCATGTAGAGTAGAATAGTTCCACGTGATTTTCAAGGCTGTGATCTTTTAGAAGCAGATCACCAGGGCTTTCTTCTGAGATGCCTCTGGGTGGATTCAAATCACCAATTGCTTGGCTAGTAGTCAAGTGCTTAACCATTTGTGCCACTCAGGGACCCCCAAACAGTAACAGCAATTGTCTTATAAAGTTACACATACATTATCCTATGACCCAGCAAGTAAATTCATAAGTATTTACCCAAGGGAAATAAAATGCATGTCCACACAAACACATGCATGCAAATGTTCACAGCAGTGTTATTTATAACTAAATGTTCATCAACTGGTGAATGGAAAAATAAATTTTGTTTATCTATATAACAGAATACTACTCAACAATAAAAACGAATGAAATATTAATCATTCAACAAGATGAATGAATCTCAAAAACACACTAAGCAAAAAAAAGTTAAGCACAAAAGACTATACACACTTCATGATTTCGATTATATGGAATTCTAAAAAAAACGCCAAACTATAATGACAAAAAACAGATTAGTGGTGAAGGTTGGGCAATCTACTTCCATAGTGATACCGCCTCAGAAACCCAAGGAAAGGTTGCTATAACTCAGATCCAACTCGACAACAGTGTTTGGTTTTTGTTTAGTTACAGTAGGAAGGAAAATGTGGGAGAAATCAACTCAAGGGGTTATGAGGGAATTTTTTAGGATGAAGGGACTGTTCAATATGTTGATGGTGGTGGCAGTTACATATTTGCACACAACTACTAAACTACAACAAACTATACACACTTAAAACTGCCATTTTATTTTATGTAAATAATACCTTGATTTTAAAAAGAAAAAAAAGCCCAAAGTTTAGAGGTATTTTAATGTAAGAATTTACATTTAGTGTGCTCTTGCACCAAACATAAATGCCATAAAACTCTAGATACAGCTAATAAGACATTCATTTCCTATGATTTTTAAGGGAGTGAGGAATCAAGAGAAGTAGTCAGGCACTATGTATATTCTGTAACTTTAGTATTTCAGTATGATTAAAAAAATGTAAAAACAGTAATTTATTTGTACCTGATCACATACTCTTAAATAAGACAGACCATAAATTGGTTCAGTATTTCTAAATGGCAATTTGGCAACACAAAACGGCAGCCCTGAAATTCCATGTACCCCCTTAAACCAGTAATTCCATTTCTGGGAAATTATTCCATGAACGTACACTGAGATTGGCTATAAGACTGTTCACTACTACATTATCATTTAAAATAGGAAACAATATGGTACATCCCAAATGTCTACTGATAGACAGTTCATTTAAAAATTACATTTTACATGATGGAATACTTTATATCTACTTAAAATCACACCGTAGAAAAATATCAAAATGCATGGAAAAACACACACTAAATAAGTAGCCCTGGTGGTGCAGTGGTTAAGTGCTGGGCTGCTAACCAGAAGGTCAACAGTTCAAACCCACCAGCTACTCCACAGGAAAAAGATGTGGCAGTCTGCTTCCGTAAAGATTATAGCTTTGGAAACCCTATGGGGCAGTTCTATTTTGTCTCATGGGGGCACTATGGGTTAGAATCAACTCAATAGCAATGGGTTTGGTTTTTGGTTTCTAGATTACATAGGAAGAATTTATAAAACAGTATTATAATTCTGTTGTAGTAAAAAATGTGAATATATATCTTATTGCAGTTTCTTTGCCGTTGTTGCTGTTATGTGCCATCAAGTCGGACCCAACTCATAGTGACCCCTCCTTGGGTTTCCGAGGCAGCATCACTACATAAGTAGACTGCCCAACCTTCTTCAAAGGAGTGGCTGGTGGGTATGAACTGCAGCCTTCTGGTTATAAAAAATGTTACGAGTCATTAAATCTGGTGATCTCATTTTATTTGTGTATTATACATCATCTCAAGAAATACGTATTTTTTTGTTATTGCAAAATGTCATTTTGTCAAAATGTCATACAAAGGTTCAAAGGTAACTCATCACCAAACCTACTGCCACTGAGTTGATTGGGACAGAGTAGAACTGCCCCATAGGGTTTCCAAGGCGATAATCTTTACAGAAGCAGACTGCCACATCTTTCTCCCGTGGAGTAGCTGGTGGGTTCAAACTGCTGACCTTTTGGTTAGCAGCCGAGCACTTAACCACTGCACCACCAGGGCTACTTAGTGTGTGTTTTTCCATGTATTTTGATATTTTTCTATAACACAATTTTAAGTAGATACAAAGTATTACATCATAAACACCTTTTAAGTATTATCAAAGTAAACAATGTGCTTTTGTTTGGTTTGCTACATTTTCATGTGCAACTTTTTTAGACTCCATCAATTCAGAATTTTTACAGTATTAATAGAATGTCAGACAATCAGAGCAGAATTTAAGGAGTTAATCAATCAGATTATAACAAGCACACTTCTAAAGACTGCCTACATCTAGTCATTCCTAATAACTGACAGTGCTGAGGCTCCCTAGAGGCTGAGTCAGAATAACCAAGCTAAGTGAACCAAACCCAATATAAGGTGTCCAGATGAAGACTGACGTAGACCTCTCAGGACTACCTCCAGTATGAGCCAGTGTCTAAATACAGACTCTAAATATAGACACTTAAATCCATAGTATCCAACCAGTTGAAAATTGACCTCAAATATACAGAGCTTATAACCATTGATTGAATTATCTATAATCTGAACTGTCACCCTCAAAATTAATAGGAATATCAAAAATAAGAAAAGTGTTCATTATCAAATGATTTTCTATTAGTCTCCTCTTCTACCACACCCTAATGAAGGGTCAAAGGGGCTAATGCAACAAGTACATTAAGAAAGAAAAACTGATGGTACCCAGCTACTACTACTGCACATTTTGATCAAAGATTCAAAAAGAGGGAAATGCAGAACAGAATTTCAAATTGTCATATAATGCAAATATTCTGGAGCCATGAAAGACAGATGAACCTCTGGAACTACTGTCCAAGATCTTTAAATCTTATACCAAAAATATCTCCTGAAATCTTAAACCCAAACATAGCTTAGTTGAACTAGTAAAGAATGCCTGCCTTAAGCGTTATACTCTTTTATTTTCCATCTATATGGGATCAAACTGACAACAGCAACTGGAAAGATTACACAGAAACCTTAGGAAGCAATGAGTTTATGTTAATGGAGGAGAAACAACTCTAAAAAAGAGAGTGAGAAAGCTTGCACAACTCAAAAAATATAATCCATGTCACTGAACTATACATGTAGAAACATGAATTGGTGTTTATTTTTGCTGTGTATACTCTGACAACAACTAAGTAATTATTTTTTTATCTTTACTGTGATTTGGGTGAAAATTTACAGAGCAAATTCATTTTCCATACAGCAGTTCACATACACTTTGTCTCATGACATTGACTACAATTTACCACAACGCAGCAGCTCTCTTCTCATTTGCTCCCCATAGTTACCTCTTCCCTGTGTCCTTCCCTCCCATGCACTCCTGCCCCCTGAGCTGTCTCCCTGTGCCCTACCATTCTCCCATGACTGATCTCTTCAAGCAGTGTATCTACCTAATATAAATGTTCAGCTCATATGCCTAACTTTTGTTTGGCTGGAAGCCACAGGAGTGGGTTCAATTCTAGACCTGAAGGGCAGCTAGGGGCCATAGTCTAAGGGGTTTCACCAAGCTCTATCAGATCAGAAAACTTGGTCCCTTTTATTTCTTTATGATTTTGAGTCTAAATAAACTATTTTTTTAAAAAAATGAAGAAAAAGCTTTCATAGAATTATCCTTATTTCAATTTCCTCTTGGTTAGTAATTGATAAACATTTGAATCTTAAAACATCAAAATTAGTTTAATGTATCCTGGATAGAGTAGGAGAATGATGTGGAACATAAACTCAAAATCATCTGAAAAAAGGGACCAGGTTTGCTGGTCTGACAGAGCGTGGTGGAACCGCTGACTATAGCCCCTGGCTCTCCTTGAGGTCTGGAATTGAACCCACACCTGTGGCTTCCAGCCAAACAAAAGACAGGCATATGAGCTGAACATTTATATTAAGTAGATACACTCCTTGGAGAGATCAATTATGGGAGAATAGAAGGGCTATGTATGCACAGGGACATAGCTCAGGGGGCAGGAGTGCATGGAGGGAAGGACACAGGGAAGAGGTAACTATCAGGAGGAAGTGAGAGGGAAGCTGTTGCATTGGGGTAAATTGTAGTCAACGTCATAAGACAAAGTGTATGTGAATTGCTGTATGGAAAGTGAATTTGCTCTATAAACATTTACCCAAATCACAATTAAAAACAAAAAAAAATTAGTGTAATGTAGACTCCAGGAACTGAGGTACAGAAGAAATAACAGATATGCAAGGGTTAGTCATTAAGAATAATATGCAAGAGGAGGCGGGGCAAGATGGCGGACTAGGCAGAAGGATTGCACAG
>NW_006921613.1:17123811-17127281 GCF_000298275.1 Orycteropus afer afer | reverse complement strand
AAAATGGTGGATTAAATACACATCTACTTTTACTCTCTTCTAAAACTCTGCTAAGCAACAATAAAGAGATTTTAAATTTTTTAAGTATAAATTTACAAGAAAAAGAGCATAGGAAAGATAAATGCAACATAATCTGAGAAGTGTAGAAATCTATTTAGCTGACCAGTAAAAGGTGAATTCCTAAGAGAGCAATGAAAAAGCCAAGAAGCAACTCAAGTTACACTGCAGAACTACCACTCTCTAAAAACACTCAGGACTTTGCACCCACACTAGTGATAATGAGGGTGAGCTAAAAACAGGACAAAGACTGGTTGAAAATCTATTTAAGAAGTTCAATTCCTTGCTCCTCTTCTCTTTCTTGGAAAGAGTGAAATGGTGTCCCTGGACTAGAAAATAAGGGGCATGGTTATCAAGAAGCACCAGATGGAAAACAGGGAGATTAAAGAAAAATTTACATACCAACTGGAACTTGCTTTAGCCTCCCAGTCACCTACCAGCTCTCTTCCACTAATCGATTTCTAGAACAATGACAGCCAAGCCTATACCTAGTAGAGAGAAGATTAGACCCCTTTTCTGGGAATGTGAACAAGCTGAGAAAATATCTCAAGATACTGGCATTAAGGGACTACCAAAAAAATATGGCCTAGCAGATCATTCTACAGTGAATCCCAGAGAAAACAAGACTACTTTGGAAATTCTAATCCACTCTCTGGTGTATTTGACTCCTAATTATAAGCAGACAATCCAGAAATCACCAAATCCCTGAAAAAAATCCCTAATTTGAAAGACAAAGATAAAAACTAACAAAAATGTATCCAAAAGAAATGATGACTATTGCAGGGAGGAAAAAACTTCCCAAAACACCTATTATTCACATCCTTACAGAAAAAACGTAGAATTCTCATGAAACAAGATGCTATTAACAAAAAAGATGAAGAAAATCCAAGGGAAAAAAAAATTCTTAATACTTAAAATCCTAAGAGTAGAATTAAACTCAGGGGAAGAGTTAAAAGATGGATAAATCCAGCAACTACACTTCTAAGTATGTATCTAAAAGAAATGAAGACATATGCCTATACAAAAAGTTGTACATGAATGTTCATAGAAGTATGTTTCACAATAGCTAAAAAGTAGAAACAATCTAATGTCCATCAACTGATGAATGAATGAATGAAATGCGGTACATTCATATGAAGGATATGAAGCAATAAAAGGAAATGAAGTATTAATATGTGCTACAACATGAATGACCCCTGAAAAAATTATGCTAAGTTAAAGAAGCCAGTCACAAAAGACTATATATTGTGTATGAGTCCAATTATATGAAATGGTCAAAACAGGCAAATACATTTAGACAAAAAATAAATTAGTGGTTGCCGTGTGCTTGAGGGTGGGAGGAATAGAGAGTTACTATTAATGGGTACAAGGTTTTATTTGTGGGGGGGGTGATGAAAACTGTTCTAAAATTAGATTGTGATAATGACTGCACAGGATGCATTCACATACAATTGTATACTTGAAATGAGTGAACTCTTTATACATAAATTATATTAAATAAACCTGTTTTAAAAAAAAATGATGATGATGGTTGAAGAAATACCCAGAAAAAATGAAAGGGAAATTGAAAACAGGAGAGACAAAATTAGAAAATCATTTAATAATTAAATTTCCCTGAACTAAAGGACATGAGTTTCTAGATTAAAAGGGATTACCAAGTGCCCAGTACAAAGAATGAGAAAAGGATCATGCCAAGGGTCTGGGAATTTAAGAACACTAGGGACAAAGAGAAGATTCCACAGGGGGGAAAAAAAAAAACCCTAGTTACATATTTAAGGTCAGTCAGGTCAGACTGGCCTCATACTCCTCAACAGAGCACTGAAGATCAAAGGCAAGGGAACAATGTCTTAGAAAGTTAAAAGGAAAATTATTTCCAACCTAGAATTCTACACTCCTACTAACTATGAATCAAGTATGAATAGAATAAAGGTCATTATAGACTATCTTCAACCAAATCAAGGATGTAAAATAAGCAAGAAGACAGGGAACCCAGGAAAAGTGGTATCTAACACGGGACTGGCAAAGGACAATCTCCAAGGATGACAGTGAAGGGAGGTGACAGTTGTGCACCAGGTACAGAAAGCAACAATAGAAACTAGAAATCAGGAGACTCTAAGAGAAGCTTCTACAAAAAGATAAAACAGAAAGCTTAAGAGCCCTGAATGTCCTGAAAAAAATGGTTCAGGGCTAATGTAGTGTGAGAAGTTCATAGAAAACTAAACAAGTAAAAAAGACAATAATTAATTCCAGAGAAAACAAAGAAATTATGTAAACATGGAAAAATCACCGTAGTATTCCACATGCTCTGCTGTCAGTAGTGTTTATACAATCATAATACTATAAGTACAATACTGATCAACATTACAATAACTAGACTAACATTTAAAAAAGTAGAATTTATGAAAATACAATCCTATTGTATAGAGTTACAAAGGTAAATATGTTAAGAAAAAGCTTAAAGAACTGAAAGTGGCAGTCCCTACGTAGGGGTGGAGAAAGGCCTTGTTTTAACAATGACTCTTTATGGCTATTACAAATGTTTATTAATTAAGTAAAATCAAACCCTTAATATAAAAACTTTGTTGCAAAGATACACATGAACCATGTTGTCAGTGAAGGCAAATATGGGTATATGGGTGGACAAGCTGAACTATTAGGTTTGTCTATGAAGCGGGGAGTGTAGTCAAGACCATGTATAGGATTGGCAGTCAGTAGTCTTGTAAGTGTAGTTGTATGATCTGTAAGAATTCCCAAGTGTATAGCAGAGCTGACAAGGGACAAGCTGGAATCACTTCTTGGTCACAGCTAGTTACCCAAAGGGACCAAGTAGTTGAAACTGTTGGCTTGGGACCATAGTTCCAGGGGACATCAAGCTCAACTAGCATTACATACTACACAAAACATTGTTCCACTCCCTGCTTTGGCGAGTAGTGACTGGGATCTTAGGAGCTTGAAAGCAGCCATCTGGATGCAATGACGATTCTTTCCTCATCCAGAGCAAAGAAGAATGAAGAAGACCCAAGGATTCATGGAAACAATTAGTCCTAGCAACTGGTACGCCATGCAATCCACAGCCTATAAGACTATGAGACCAGAGAAACTAGATGGTGCCCGGCTGTCACACTCAGAGGGGGATCTATGTAGGAGACCCTGGATGGAGAGGGAGAGCAGTGTGGAACAAAACTCAAAATAATTTGGGGAAAAAAAAAAGGAAGAAAAGGGTGACCAGGTTTGCCGGTCTGATAGAGGCTGGTGGAACCACTGAGACTATAGCCCCTAGCTACCCTTCAGGCCTGGAACTGAACCCACACCTATGGCTTCCAGACAAACAAAACACAGGCATATTAGCTGAACATTTACCTGAGGTAGATATACTCCTTGGAGAGAACAATCATGGGAGAAAGAAGGGCTGT
>NW_006921613.1:17108260-17123689 GCF_000298275.1 Orycteropus afer afer | reverse complement strand
AAAAAAAAAAAAAAAAAAGAAAGATACACATGAGAGACTTTTTTTAGAAGGCATAGACTATACTAGCTAAAAACCAAACCCAAACACACTGTCATAGAGTCAATTCTGGATGCTGTGAGTGTTGGTTGAGACACCTTAAAATATGAGTCCAAAGAAATTTGACTAGAGTTAACTTTTCTTAGGTTCCAGGGATCTTTAAACTATGTTCAGAATCACTCACTCAATTTTTATTGCTGATTTTATAGGTGCCTCTGCAGGTCTTTGGTAAATGCTGAGGGAGGGGAAATTTCTTTAACAATACCTTCTTTGAAAATCACTTCTCCCTTTGTGGCCAGGCATTTTTCCCCACTAATGCAGCTGCCACTACAAAGACATTCATTTCCATAAAAGCCTTCGTTTGGTCACTGATAAGTATCTGTAACTTTTCTCTTTATTATCACCTACTTTTTCTAGATTACCTAACAACAATCTTTTCTAGAAAATTCTCCTCAGTGTTTTGTCTCAGTTCTTAGAACACATCTCAAAATTCTGATGACTCTTTT
This sequence comes from Orycteropus afer afer, assembly GCF_000298275.1. Lineage (NCBI taxonomy): Eukaryota > Metazoa > Chordata > Mammalia > Tubulidentata > Orycteropodidae > Orycteropus > Orycteropus afer. The sequence continues at coordinate 17,123,147 of NW_006921613.1, read as the reverse complement.
AGTATCCTCTCTCTCGATATATATATTTATATATTCATGTATAATTTTGATTAAAAAAATATATACAAAACCTAAAGAAAATAATCCATGGTGGTTAAATAGTCACTCCTTCTCTAGGAAAACTTTCCATCACCCTTTCACTCCCAGCAACAGCTAAACAAGCAGTCGTGCACAGACTCATGCAGTATATACCACATGTAAGACACTATTCTAGGGCTATATATTTTAACTCATTTAACCTTCACAACTACCCTGTGAGGTAGATGGTATCATCACCCCCATTTTAATGATGAGGAAAATGAGGTACTATTTCAATCAGTCACAAAGGTAGTAATGTCAGAGCTAGGAGTGAGTCCAGGTAATTCTGACTTATACTTAACACTATCAAATAGCTTCTAAAGACTTGTATAAAATGGAATTTTTAAACAAACAACAAGTTCATAAAACTCCAGACAGCAGTTAAAATTTCTTTCTCCCTAAAAATTGGTATAAAATGGAATTTTTAAACAAACAACAAGTTCATAAAACTCCAGACAGCAGTTAAATTTCTTTCTCCCTACTGGTCTTCCATTCTCACTGATTTTATGGTATACTGCACTACTAAAACCAAAACCAAACCAAACTCACTGCCATCAAGTCAATTTCAACTCTTAAAGACCCCCACTGGAATTCTAAGATTGTAAGTCTTTACAGAAGCAGACTGCCTCATCTTTCTTCTGCAGAGCGGACAGTAGGTTTGAACCACCGACCTTTTGGTTAGTAGCTCAATGCCTTAACCACCACCAGAGTACCTCACTACTTCATTACCATTCATTTTAAATTGCTAAGTATAAGCTCTTGTCACAACAACTACAAACTAAAAGGCAGAAAAATGTTCCCCAGTAACACTAAGATCATTTCTCTACTTAAGATCTTGCAAGAATGGTATGTCAACTGGGCCAATAATATAATCATTTAAGGACCTCCAATTCACTATAAACCCTGCATTTCATTTCTTTAAATATTTTAATTTAAAATTATGAAAATTATTAAATTTCCCTTGATTTTAGGAAAATATACACAGGAAGAGATAAAAAACAATCTAAATGTTCCCTGTTTAGGAATGATTAATTAAACATGGTACAATCACTCAGAAGGAGATTATACAACTTTTGAAAGCGATAATATGAAAACAATTTAACACTGAAAACTGTAATTGAAATTATAATTTTTCAGTGTTACATTATCTTCACATTGTTGCTTTCAAAAGTTATATAAATAAAAAGAAGATAAAGTTGCATGTTCACTTTAAACTACATTAAAAAGAGCAGCCATATGGAAAACACAAAAACGACAGTCGTGTTAAGGCAGAATATGATTAATGCTCCCTTTCAATTTGCCATAACCATAACATTTTGAAAAAGCTTAAAGACACAGAACAAAATTTAAACATAAAAACTGTATCATCACTCAAAATCATAAAAAAAGACCAGGCTTACTGGTCTGATGGAGATTGGTGAAACCCCTGAAACAATGGTCCCAAGTCACCCTTAGAGCCTGGAACTGAACTCACCTCTGTGGCTTAACTCTCAGGCAAACAACACAGTCCTATACCAGGGAGATATACTGCTTAGAACAATCAACCACGGGAGATCAGAAAGGCAGCATTTGCGTAGGCAAAAAGGTAAGGAAGCAGGAATGCATAGGCCAGAAGGAAACAGGGAAGAAGTGGGAAGAGAGCTGTTACACTACAGGAAACATAACTGGTGTCACAAAACGTGTATGAAATGCTGAATATAAAATGAATCTGCTTTGTCAAATTTCATCCAAATCACAATAAAAAGTTAAAAAAAAAAAAAATCTGTATTACGACGTTAAAAGACTATAAATATTCCAAAGAACTGGACTGTGATGACAGTTGCATAATTTCATTAATTTTTAAAAACTGCTGAATTGCACTCTCGAAGTGGATTACTTTTATAATTTGTAAATTATACTTCAGTAAAGCTGTTTAAATAAATAAAAATTGTTATAATACCCACCCACCCAAAAAATCTGTAATACCCACATGAGAAAATTCAGGCTGGGATGGGACAGTAAGTGACCCAGGAGTGAAGACTGGCATGCTCTGAGATACTGGTGTAGAGGCTTGTGGTGAAACAGTTGGCTCAGGTGGGTTTTCTAACTCCACTGGTTCATCATCGAGTTTCTTCTGAAAAGGTTCTCCCCCTTCTTCAGGTAACACTGACATGTCCATCGGCTCATCTGGTTTAAAACAGGAAAACAAGTAAGAAATAATCACTCATCAACATTACTCATGTTCCAACATCACCTGTAACAATTACATCACAGAAATTTCTGCTCCTAAAAAACCCAGCAACTTAATTTTCAAAAAAGCTGACAAAATGATGCCAGACTGAGTTCTAGAAGCACTTTCTTAGGAGTGTGGAGAGATATCACATTACTAAAATATTCAGGTACAGATTTAAAATGGAGTTAATCTGGGGATATGCCTTACTCATACCATAATTATATGGTATTTTAAATTAACTTGGCTCCTCTGAGTCCCTTTCCTGATCACAACTCAGTTGTACACATTTTGCTGAGGTATGCCCAGCAAAATTGATAGCATCTAACTTAACCACTGTATAATTCTGCCATAGACCTTGAAATCAGCAGTGAGATGGATGCCAGGGCAAATACAGGGGATGAAAAAAAGTCTACCATTGCCAATCAGCACTGATTTATCAAAGAATGAGAAGAACAAGGCACTGCTCTGAAATAGGAAAGGAAACACAGACACACACACACCCAATAAACATTGCTTTCCCACTATATAATAGTTATAATAGTAAGGCTAAAAGGACCTTCTCCAGGCCAGCCTCGCTAGCTAGCTATTTGAATCATCAGTCCCTTTTGCCCTATTTTACAACTTGACCCTAACTAGGCTACCTCTAAACCACCATCACAAACTACCTACACTATTTAGTTTTTCCTATAATCCATATAGGCCACCTTTCTACTCCTCTCCTCCTCCATCCTCAGTACCCATCCTTGCTGTACAGATTGTCCTCACCCTCACATTCCAGTCTAATACTAGGTTAATGATCCAGTACTGCAGGATTTTATAACATTACTAAGGTGGACTAATATTTTCATTGCACTTTTTGATCTTTCTTATCATGATAAACCACTTATTATGGACCTGCTGCTCTAACCACTATCTACATAAAGGCTTTAGGTTAATAATCTAAGAAAAACAACAAATAACACAAATACAAAAAGGCTATATACAGTCCCACAAACAGTTATGCATACAGTAAGCAAATACATTAAATCTAAAATATAACTGACACGAGAAACTATGACACAAAAAAAGCAAACTGAATCATATATACAACACAATCCCAATTTTATATGAATTTTTTTTATATTTATGGACAGAAAACATGCTGAAAGGAAATATAGCCAAATGCTAATTATAATTACAACAGGACTGCCGTATCACAGGTGATTTTGTTTTCTTTTCATTATTTTCCTACACTATCCAAACTTGCCTGGAATAAAGTATTTTTAATAAAATTATTTTTAGTATTTCTTAATGCTTACACTATTGATAGAAACAATGGTTCTAAGAATAAACACAACTTGCATTAAGAGGGTTTTTTTAATAAAATGTCTTCACCTTTATTTTTTACTGCAGATGTCATTAATCATGCTATGCTTAGTCTGATACTAGTCCATTTTGATAACTTACAAATGAGTTCAGAGCAAAAAGAACCAGACACAAATTTTGTGGCAGAAGAAAGTCTAAGATTAAATTTTGTCGTGAATAAAGCACACTTCATAAAAAGTTAACTATCCTTTCTTCATGACTTATAATTGAGAAATTTCTGTGTCTCAGTTTCCTAATCTGTAAAACGGCAAATGACAAGTAGTACGTAGTTCTTAAGATTGTTGTGAGCCTTCAATGAGATAAATCAAAGCATCCTGAATAGTATCTAGAATATAAATATTAACTATTATAACATTACTGGTATGTGGAAGAATGAAAAGGAGAAAATCATAGAATTTACTAGAAATGGCTTTGTAGAAGGAATTTAGAAATATTTTGAATGATGTGGATAAGACACAGGGGCAGAGCAAAAGAGTTACAAAATGAGATAAATTAGAAAAGTAAAAATAAAAGCTCTCTTCTGAAAAAAGTAATCCAAAGTCACTAAGTCCTCAGGGACTGAATGAAGTCGAAATTTCTACCACCTGGTCCTAGCCACTTTTTGGCTAAAAGTATTTTGATAATAGCAAAAATAAACTATCAAGATCAAAAACTGTAATTTTTTGTTCCCTCTCACCAGTAACATGTTGACATGTTGCTAGAAACTACTGGGGCTTTAGCAATAAATCCAGTTCTTCACTATATAACTAATTTGAGCTGAACTATAAAGATTTTTCCTTAAGGATCTTTTAAAAAATTAATTCAACAATATAGAATTTCCAGAGGAACTAGTACTAGAAAAGCAAAGAACTGAGGAGAGCACTTTACACAAAGCCATATCCCTAGAAGTTAGATAGACATGAATCCTACTGAATAGTATGGGTCACAGAGTTCTAACATACAAAGAAATGATGCATTTCACAAGGCAGAAGAAGGGTTGCTCTTCTTCTAATCTGAAGTCAACAGAAACAGATCAAAAGAGCTCACCTTTTCTCCCTCCTTGCTCTGTGGGACTGCTAGGTACGATAAAAGGGGTAGATCGGAAAGCATCAGGGGAAGGAGCAACAAGATCTGAGGAATTCCTTTATATAAAGAGAGAACTACAGGTTATTTTACCAAAGTCACAGTTATGTGTTTCTGTATTTTTACTTTTTAATAGCAAAAATATCTAAGTCATTCAGACAAATACTTATTAGCATTTCTATCAAAAAGCTGCCTGAGGCAGGTAGAAAATCCATGAATACTTCAATAACTATTTCTCACCTCAGACATTTCCAAAATAAGAAAAAAAAAAAAAAAAAAAGAGTAATGGCCAAGCTGTATGATTACATGCAAAAGGGAATGACTAGACACAAGGACAGCATGATTAAAAAGCAGGATGAACAAGTACTAAAAAATAAATTTATTTACAGATATGAAACATAAAAAATATTTACTACATATTTTGCCTAACAGGAAGACCATAAAAGTTTATTAAAAAAAAAAATTATTTTGTCTAATACTGAAATAAGAAACTCAACTATAAATCAACTATACATAAATTCTCTATCCTTCACTGGTCAATGGGAAGATCTGCTAATAAAGTGGAGAAGCAAAATGCTTATTTTGAAAGTACAATTCTCTAAATAACTGAGTATTTTCTATACTAATGAAAACTTTGGGCTACTGTTACAAAAATTCCAAATGGGAAAGCAAAATCTATCTGCCTCCAACAGCACCACTAAATGCTCACCCCAGAAATTCTAAAGCCTAGAGATGAACTTTTCTGTATTAGCGGGTAATTTTAGTTCTTTCAGCTTTAGCCTTAGCCCCTCAGGCATATGCCTCCTTTGTAGAAGCTAATTTAGGCTTACTTACGTGGAAAGACTCTCCTGAACAAGGGACCTCTGACCAGAAAGCTGCAGGAGGTGCAGAGTGGTGGCAGGTGTGGAGGCCAGAGAGCATCCACCTTCCTCCCTTGAAGGAGTTGAGCAACTATCAGAGGCTACAAAAGAAAAAAAGAAATTACAGTTGCATTTACTTCTCAGACTGACATTACTAAGTGGTCAAAAAACCCCCTAGTACAACAACAACAAAAAAAGAAGAGTAATATTGATATTCCCAACCAGAATATTGGTATTTCTAACCAGAAACAGGGCAAATGATAGAATGTCACACTACTAATCTTTAATGACCATTAAAAAAAAAAAAAAAAAAAAAAAACCTGACTAAAAGAATTCCTTAGTTCCTTCTTTCATGATATAAAGTTGGAGAGGAAAAGTCAGAATCCTTATATCTCTGCCTTATGAAGCTTCTATTATAAAACAGCAAGCAAGCCTTTTATTCCAAGGTCTACCTAACATGAAGTAAAAGCTCATGCAATGATGTTAATGTATCAATTCTGACATGATTAGAACTTGGGCCTCCCCAAAAAAGACATAAAATCTAACACATCAGTAAAATATATGAGCATACATGATAGAATACTGATTTATACTGTGAAGACTCTCCTGTTAGTCCCCATCTCTAGCAAAAAATGGAGTATCAGTTGTACTAAATCCAAGTATAAAGGAATTTCTTAAATTATAACTTATAGCTTTAGTGGGAGACCAAAAAAATGTATTTTGGTGACTCTCTGAATGTCTTTCATAGCAACCTACATCATAGTAATGTAATATCTATAGTAATATCACCTTCTTCCCTTCCTTTCTTCCAATCAAAACATAGTATTCCCCAATAGGAGATCCTGAATAGAGTGGGAGAAAAATGTGGAACAAAACTCAAAATCATAAAAAAGACCAGGCTTACTGCTCTGCCAGAGACTGGTGAAACCCCCGAGACTATGGCCCACAGTAACCCTTCAGGCCTAGAATTGAACTCAATCCCATGGTTTTCAGACAGACAATGGACAGGTCTATATAAAGCTGAACATTTGTATCAGGTAGGTACACTCCTCAGAACAATTAACTATGGGAGTTCAGAATGGACAGGTCTATATAAAGCTGAACATTTATATCAGGTAGGTACACTCCTTAGAACAATTAACTATGGGAGTTCAGAAGGACAGTATTTGCACAGGGAGATAGAGAAGGGCAGTATTTGCACAGGGAGATAGCTCAGAGGGTAGGAATGCATAGGAAAGGAGGACACAGGGAAAAGGCAACCAGAGGAAGGAACTGGGAAGAGAGCTGTTACATTATGGGGATTGCAATCAATGCCATGAAACAAAATGTGCATGAACTGTTAAATGAAAAATTAATATACTCTGTACACTTTCACCCAAATCACAATTTAAAAATAAGTAAATATTTCACTGGTTATCATTGAAGGTTTTTGACTTTCTAGGACAGGGGAGGCAAATATCATCCTAGTCTTCTAAATTCTAAGTTCTATCTGCTAAACCATAACTTCCTATTTCTGACAGATGAAATAATAAACAGAAGAGTGAGTAGACTATTATCAGGTGAGTATAAAAACTTAATTACCAGGCTACTTAAGATTTGAAGACTTAGTAAACATATAATGACAAAAGAAGCAATGACTACTCTGTCCACAGTACTAACTTTACTATATTAGTTATTATTCTTCAGTATCTCCAGTTCCAAGAGAGGCAGAAAACTATGTTCAAACATTAAATTGCAATCATTCCCAAGGAACCCTTCTCACTTATTAGCTGGAAACATATTTTACTCCTGTATCATTAACAAGTCTGCATACCTACAAAGCACTTTCTAACTGACACAGTAGCCTCAGAAAACAAGAAGATGAGCTAGAGCAACTTATCACACTTTGTACCTGTTTTATTGCTCTGGTCAAACAAGTCTTCCTGAGTTGACAAAATCTCAGGCTCTGGTGACTTCTGAATCTGGAGTTCCCCTTCCAGAAGTTCCCGAGCAGATTCCGCAGCAGCAAGAGATACTTTGGGACTAGAAGGCATGGCCTCTGGCCTAGGAAATTTGTATCACCAGGTGAAAAAACTGCTAAGTTTAAATGCTTTCATTTTTTAACTAAAAGCTATTTTCTGTTTTGTGTGTTTTTCTTTAATAAAATCCCAGTACCTCTAATTTGTATATCTATTGAAGGTAAAATAATCTACTCTTTATAATAATACAAAGCCCTCGGCCCATTACAAAGCCTGTCCCGGTATCTCACACACAGCAATACCTCTCCTCAATTCTGCTTCAATTCTACTGTGCAGTACACATTCCAAGATTTCTGACGAGTGATTTAGGGATTTTTGTTACATATTCTTTTATATAGGAGCTCTGGTAGCACAGTGCCTAAGGCACTTGCCTGCTAACCAGAAGGCTGGCAGTTCAAACCCACCAGCTACTCCTCGGAAGGAAAGATGGGCAATCTACTTCCCTTTCGTAGTGATACTGCCTCGGCAATCCAAGGAGGGGTTGCTATGAGTCGGGGCCGACGCGACGGCACACAACAACAACAACATTCTTTTATGTAGACCTGTATGAAAGATTCTGATCCAGACACCGCAATGCCAGTAAGGAGGGCAATCTTAACAATGTCCATCCATTGTACTTGGATATGAATTATTCGCTGTGTCACTGCTGTATACTTTATCTTCTACTGGCCCTTTCTATCTGCTCTACCCAACCTAGGCCCCAAATCAAGACCCTTTCATATCAATACAACCCATACCTGCTGTCCCCTTCCCAGAAACTTAGGAGATTAACCTATTCTACCGCTCCCCGGGATAAACAGGATAGCAAAACTGACTAAAATGTCAAGTACCAAAGAAAAACCGGTCCAAGATGTCAGCCAGTCACCTGACTGTTTTCCATTAGGAAGACAACATCTCTTGATATTCAACTTTTTTCAGAAACCTACTGTGGTAAAGTTTGTGTGTTAACTTGGCTGGGCCTAGCTAAATGGCTGGGCAGCTGGATGAAGTTACTCCCCATGGTGGGACTAATAATTAATTCCATGGTGGAATCTACTGGGGCAGCTGAGTAGCTGCTTTAGGGATGTGATCTGCTTCCCGTATATAAGAAACAGCTTTGGAAATGGTTTCTAGCTTTTTGTTATGCTTGAACCCTGCATGTAGCCAAGTCGTTGTTCAACAGCCTGCCATGCCCTGCCGATCTTGAGACTTCATCTGGACTTGAATTAGTGGCCTGCCGTATTGTTTGATAACGCTGGGACTTTTCACTTGTCAACCTTAGGCTTGTCAGCCTCAGCATCCAGCAGCTGTTTGAGTGAAGAAAAGCCTCTAGCTTCTGTGGACCAGGAACAGGAGGCAGAGCTGAAGCTCATAGCTGAGGGACTTTCACCCAGCCCCCAGAGCCTGGCACTTTGAACTTGGACTTAATGCCTCCAAAATTGTAAGAGAATAAACTCCCGTTTGTTCAAGCCATCCCAATGGTGGTATATTCCTCTCAGAGTGGCACTAGGAACACTAGGAACACCTACTCACCACTATTTCTATTGAAGGAAACAACAGAATAATACTGACTATTCATCCAGCCCTTCCCCCAAACTGAAAGCACCCCACTTTTCCTCTGCCATATGCAAACTTCAGCTGTTGGCCAGAGGCAATACTCGTTTTGGATACAATCACCACAGAGCAGAGATATAATTCCCAATTCCTACGAAGAGCCAGGTAGGAATCCTTACCAAGGACATGGGATAAGAATGTCCCACAATCTATACCATAAACCACCAGATGTGTGGTATCTGAGAACCAAAGCAATCTGGGTGCTCCTCAAATACAGAAACAATTAAGCCTTCAAATATAATACTCATAACATCAGAGAGGAAGAGTGGCAACCAAAGATGAAGGAGTCCTGCTTATAGTACCAGCAGCAAAAAATAGGCTTTGTAATGTGCCTAAAGATGAGGACAGAGTAAAATTCATAAACAATCAATGCTTCCACTAGATTATAAGTATTCCCAATATAAAGAAAAGATCTATAATTTCTAAAATGTTTCCACCTGGCAAAATCAAATTAGTACGACTTTATAGCAGAAACTTATAAATACCTTCTAGAAAGAATATGGCTTACCTAGCAGGTTGTGGATTTTGCTCTTCTACTACGTGTGCTTCCTTACTGGGCTCTATTATCATGGGCTCATCCTTGCTAGGTGGTCCTGCCACGAGGATATCTTCACTGGACTGTTCTCCACACTTAACTGCTTGACATTTTATAAGAAAGGAGGAGATATTTAATTTTCAAAGTACTTAAAGTAGTTTCAAATGCTTTTAAAAAGAAAAGATTGTAATAAAGACCAATTTGAAAATGTATACAGAGATCATCCCAAAATAAAAAGTGACCAATAACTTATTTCCAAAAAAATTTATTCTGCAATCAACAAGTAGTTACCAGACAACTCTGCAGCAGTGCTGCATACCTTACTATACAAACTTTTTTTAAAATACATTTTATTGAAATATAACTTATGCACAGTAAAATACACAAAAGTAAAGTGACATGGGTCAATGCATTTTTTTTTTTGCAGTGTTCCCTCCCCTGCTTACTAGACAAAGTTTAATTATATAATCATAACAAGAAATAACTAGCTCTAGCACGGGAAGAAACACTCAAACAACTCCAAATGCCATAAAACGTATTCCATACCAATGTTAGCATCCACATCAGACAGCCTGGTATAACCAGAGTCAGTAGCAGTTACTGACTGTAGGCGTTCTTTGTTTACTTCATATGGCACAGTATGCTCTTCAACATCCTGGCTCTGGGAGAGTTCCAAAACTCCAAAGCCCAACTGTGATGAGGCAGGATCTAGAACCAAAACCACACAAAATTAGCTATCATCTCACAACATTATGTACTGTGTGTACTACTATCCTACGCATAAAGGTCATGTTAAATTCTCACATCAAAGACCTGCCCTAAAAATTTTTCAAAAGAAAATCAAAAATGAAAAGCTTTAACAGTGAAAAGGAAAAATGTATAATGAAGCTAAATACTGTGTACTACCATAAAACCTTATGCACATCTCACACTGACAGATTATATCAACTTTCCAAAGATATATATAAACTATACAAACACACAAACCAATTCAGATTGCACTTCTACCCTACAAAGTATATCTCCCAAAAATATTTTAAAAACAAATGAATAAAGAAAGAAGAATCACTATGCAGAAAAGGGGCTTAAGAAGCTACAAATTCCTGAACATCAAATTAGGTGGACTACCTGGCAAATTTTTAAATAACTATTCTCAACTTAAACTACCTGATAAGAAATCTATAATCTGATAAAGAGAAATTTAGACGTCTATATGCTCATGTTAAAGTAACTTAGAACAATTTACTCTCCTGAAAAAGGCATAAAGCTACCTTCATCACCTATGGAATGTGTGGTACCATCTTCTTCCTTCTCCTCTTTCTCCTTCTCTTCCACCTCTTCTTCCTTCTCTTCACCCACAGAAGCAGATTCCACTGACATTCCCAGAACACTACACAGCAAAAGGACACAATCATCTATCCCACATAGGTTGAGACACTTTGTTCAAAGTACTCTTTGAATTTTATTATGGCTCACCACACCCCAACCATCTATTAACCAAATCTGAAAAGGTAAAAGAATCTTGCTCCTTTAGTGCTTCTTTCTACCGAAAGCAGCTAAAAAGTTAACTATTAACACAAACACTCAACAGGAGTAAGGTACAAACATATACAGATTTTATCTTTTTCTGAAAAAATATTATCAGGGATAGAAAAATTCTACATTCAAATAGGATTACTGACAAGTGAAAAAAAAAAAATCATCATCAGATGAGCAAAGAAGGGGTTCATAAAGCACATGTATGGAAACTAGAAAAATTCCATGAAAAAATTTTTGTAACAAATCTATATAGCATAGAACCAAAGTATATGAATAGGCCTATGTGTTTAAAAAGCAGTTAACACCACAAGCCAAAAAATGTAATAAATAACACTAAAGTCAAGTAACTAGGAAAACATATCTGCAACAAATGTAACAGAAGACTAGTCTATAAAATAAAACAATTAATGCAAAGAACTCCAACATATAAATGGACATATGACAGAACAGACAATTCATAAAAGAAATACAGGTAGTCCCTTACTTACAACATATTCAAGTTACGGTGAACCACACTTATGACTATCTGTTTTTTGTTTGTTTGTTTGTTTTTGTTGGTACATCTTATCATCAGCAGTTCAAACCCACCAGCCACTCCTCAGAAAGAAGACTGGGGAATCTACTTCCATAGTGATACTACTGCCTCAGAAATTTCAAGGAGGCGTCACTATGAGTCGGATCTCACTCGATGGCAGTGAGTTTGGTTGGTTTTTGGTTTTCTTATCATCAGTAAGGAGTTCTGTAGGCACAGTGGTTAAAGCATTCAGCTCCTAACCTAAAGGTCAGTGATTCAAACTCATCAGCCGATCCACAGGAGAAAGATAAGGCAGGCTGCTTCCCTAAAGATTTACAGCCTTGGAAACCCTATGGGGCAGCTGTACTCTGTCCTATAGGGTCACTATGAGTCAGAATCAACTCCATAGCAGTGGGTTTGGTTTATTTGATTAGCAATATGTCCTACATATAATGTTGCAGCATGTAATTTGCTGATGTTATCACTTAGATGTTCACTTATAAATGTACAGAAGGCAACAACAAAAACTAAAAAATAAAAAGTATTCGACTTGTGTAAGATCCTACTTACAACAGAGTTAGAGGAACAGAACTCTATCGTAAGTCGGGGACTACCTGTACAAGTTTTTTGTTGTTGTTTTTTTTAATTTCCAAATCACTTTTAGTTAAACAGGTAAGTTCTAACTTAAAAAAAAAAAAAAACTCTACAGCTATGTACAACTCAAAGCAAACTATTTTTCTACCTGAGATCAAAATAAGTTCCTTTTCTCCTATCTAATTCTTGGCATTGAGGTAAATCTGAATTCACTTGATATACTTCCTCAAACTTTTAAAAGAACTTTTAAGCCCTGCTTTAGAAAGAAATTCTCGTAAACATATATATTTACATATTTTTTTTCTCTTCAAAGATTAATAACAATTATAGGCCTGTAATGGGATCATGATACTAATAATAATATGCAAATAAAAAGCCATTTTTTAATACACGGTATTCTGGAATGGTATCATATGAAAGGGAATCACAGAATCTATATATATGTATTCTCGGAAGGAAGGTTGGGCAATCCTACTTCCGTAGTGATACTGCCTCGGAAACCCAAGGAGGGGTCGCTATGAGTCAGGGCCGACTGGACAGCACATAACAACAACAACAACAACATATATATGTATTAATCACTAAGAGTTGAGAAATTAAGCTCACTTTAAGAAAACTCATTCTATTCCTCTTTTAGAAGAAGTTGCAAGGTTGTGATATATAACAAAAATATTGTGTATAAATAAGCTTTAGACTAAAGTGGCAGAAATTGCTATTTGAATTAAAAACTAAACCCAACTAGACCTTTACTGTGGCTACATAACTCCTTGTTTAGGAGCCTGCAGGGTATTACTGAGGTAACATCCCTAACCCTCCCCTCTTTCACCTCTAACAACTCTATAGCTTCCTTCTTCATGGGTATCTTTGGCAATGCTTTCAAATCTTCAAAGCAAAAGAACCTGCTAAAGCAAGCAAGAAGATGGAAAAACTAGACTATATATGATGTATGAAAACCAATCTAAGCATATGAACTGAAGGAAAAAAAATACCAGGAGGAAGGCTGAGCAGCTCTGCCCTCAAAGGAAAAAGAAATAAAAACTTAAGAGGGCTTTTATCCTCTGGCGCTTCTTCCACATTATCTCCTGGTTAGAAGAGTATGAGACCAAAATTTCAAACTCTGAAAAGGTAATGATCTGAAGGAGGAGCAAAGGAAATAAATGATAAAGTACAGCAGTAGCTTTAGCTGTCAATGAGTTTCTTTGCTCTGGCATTGGCAATGTCAATACCATCTTTGTTGGTATCAGCCTTTTCTGTGATCTGTTCTATTTGTCGATTTTGAGACTCAGTTTCATTGCCCACGTCCAGGGCCATGTTTTTTAGATTTCCCAGGATACTGCCCACCTGAGTCAAGTTCTTCTCCATTTCATCTTCTCTGGCATCATTAGTTATACATTTAATGTATCCACCACTGGCTGCTTGTGTGGCTGCTTCTTGAGGCTGGCCATTTGTCACACGGCCTGGCTGCTTAGATACTATGTTGTTAGGCAAGTTGCCTCCACCATCTCCCCAAGTTGGCCTTATAGGACTTACCAGACTCAAAGTTCTTTGTCCTATTATAAGGACAGACACAAAGGCCACAGCACTTGTTGAGCTCTGTTAAAGTCTTCTCTACCTCTCTCATGTCTTTATTTATTTGGTCTGTGCCTTCTTCTATACGGTTTAGTTGTTCCCCTGGTTCATCCACCATAGTGATGGTCTTGATTCCTGCATCCTGACACTTCAAAGGCTAAACCTAGGATTCTCCTTGTACTTTCCAGAGACTCATCGGTAACCTGGTGAGCCCTGAGCTCTATTTCTTCTATTGGAAGATTATCCATGATGAATCAAAACTCTTAAAAGGCACAAGAAATGGAAATGTGGATATTCTGGAGGGAGCAAGTAGTTGGACCTGTGGCCTCCACACCATGGTCATAGGGCACATCAAGCTCAACTGGCATAACATACTATACAAAAACATTGTTCCACATCCTACTTCAGCAAATAGTGACTGGGATCTTAAAAGCTTGCAAGCACCCATCTACATGCAATGATGGGTCAAGCAGTTGTGGCCACTCCTTTCACCCACAGCTGGGACACCCTAGACCGGACCTCTGTACAAGTATTTTTGAACATGTAAAGAAATCAGAGAAACTTATTTTTTTTTCTGCCAAACAAACAAACAAAAAAAACTTTAAATACAGTATTACTATTCAGCGCTGCCCAAAACTAAGCATAAGGTAAGCATTACCATATGCTGCTCATAAGACCAACTTAACGCATCCAAAACAATTTTAAATATGTATCAAGAGCTTAAAAAAAAAGTTTATAGTGATTCCAAGAGATAACTGAGAATGTGAAAAGATCCTTGTACATATTTCTCAAAGCTTACTGTTACTAAGAAATAATCTCTAAATTCAGTATTAGGGGAATGGTTAAATAATTTCATAATTCATAAAGTAGGAAACTATGAGGCCATTAAAAGTCTATGAAACAAACAAATATAATCTGTGAGCCTTGACTGGATTCTGGATTTTATAT
>NW_006921613.1:17101562-17105590 GCF_000298275.1 Orycteropus afer afer | reverse complement strand
TATGGAGGGATGGTCACTGGGAAGAGGTAACTATGGGGAGGAAGTGGGAGGGGAGCTGTTGCATTGTGGTAAACTGTGGTCAATGACATGAGACAAAGTAAATGTGAACTGCTGTATGGAAAGTGAATTTGCTCTGTAAATCTTCACCCAAATAAAAACAAATAAATTAAAAATAAATAAATAAAAACAGTATTATATAATAATGTACTTATCATTAACGGTTGTGTGCTTAAGTATTTATGACAGCTGATGGAACAGTGATTAAGTGCTCAGCTGCTGACAAAGATAATGGCAGTGTGCTTCTGTAAAAATTACAGCCTTGGAAACCCTATAGGGCATTTCTGCTCTGTCATAAGTCACTATGTGTCATAATGGACTAGAAGGCAAAGGGTTTGATTTTTTTTTTCTCCCAGGGGGGTATAATGTCTACAAGGAACCCTGGCGGTACAGTGGTTAAATGCTTGGTACAGTATAATAAATTACATAGTGTGGCTTTTCTAGCCATAAGTCTTTGTAAACTCCATGGTGGAATTTGCCATGAGCAACTGAGTAGCTCCTGATTGTTAAAGTAATCCACCTGGGGTACTTCTGTTGGGAGCAGCAAAAGTAATTTTCTGGGAAGTTCACTCTCTCTCAGGTGTATAGAATTCTGATTTGGGATTGGTTAGTTTGGCTACTCTGCCAGGCTCAAAAGGAGCCCTTCTAGAGGCAGAAGCAAGCTCTCCCTGCACATGTGCTGCTGGGAGAGAGACTGAGAGAGACTGTCAGCTGAGAGACAACAGGCTAAGAGAGACAGCAAGCTGAGAGAGACTGAGCATGTTTCTGAACTTAAATTGTAGCCTTAAATTGTTGCTTCCCTAATAAACCCCATAATCTGTGAGTCATGTGTGTCCAGTGCAGCGAATTATCGAACCCAGCAGAGAGGTGGTGGGTGCCACAAGAGGGATGGTTGGTGTCAAGGTTGGTAAGAGGGTTAGGGGGTGGCAGCATGTCTGCCCCCACAGGAACAGGCCTTGGGCTGCTGATGGTGATTCTGTCTTCCTCTTATGGGGTCAGAGGAGGTCAGAAGATATGGCCTCCCCACCCCTTTGGCACTTGGTTTCTAACTAAAAAGTTGGTAGTTTGAACCCACCAGCTGCTTTGTGGAAGAAAGATAGGGGGAGTCAGTTTCCATAAAGATTAGTCTTGGAAACCCTATGGGGCAGTTCTATCCTGTCCCATAGGGTTACTATGAGTCAGGATAGACTCAATGACAACAAGTTTCTTTTTTTAAATAATGTCTGCAGGAATCCCTGAGTGGTGCAAACAGTTAATGCACTCAGCTGCTAAATGAAAGCTGGGGGTTCTATTCCACCCCAGAGGCTCCTTGAAGAAAGGTCAGGCAATTTACTTCTGAAAAAAATCAACCATCAGAAAACTCTATGGGAAGGAAATTTGCTTTGTTGGTTACCAGGGGTGGGAGGGGAGAGGAGGGAACACTGTTAGATAGGTAGAGGTAAGTACTGATTTGGGTGAAGAGAAGGGCAATGTACCAAATGTGAGTGATCAACACCATGGCACTGAAGAAGAGAAAGACAGAGAGAAATGCATGGGAGGTATAGACAAAGATGAACCCTTTTGCACATACAGTACTGTGTTGTCAGTGAAGGCAAACATGGGTATACAGGTGGATAAATGGGTGGACAGGCTTAACTATCAAGTATATCTATGCAGCAGAGAGTATACCCAAGACCATGTATAGGGTCGGCAAACAATGGTCCTACAAAAGTATTTGTACGTTCTGTAAGAATTCTCAGGTGTATAGCAGAGCTCACAAGGGACAAGGTTGTAGTCACTTCTTGGTCACAGCCAGCTACCCAGAGGGAGCAAACAGTTGAACCTGTGGGCTCAGGACCATAGTCACAGGGGCGTCAAGCTCAACTGGCATAACATACTACACAAAACATTGTTCCACCTCCTACTTTGACGAGTAGTGACTGGGATCTTAAAAGCTTACAAGCAGCCATCTAGATGCAACAATGGGTCTCTCCTCATCCAGAGCAAAGAAGAATGAAGGAAACCAAAGATTGACAGAAACAATTAGTCCTTGTGACTGGTACACCATGCAATCCACAGCCTATATGACTACAAGACCAGAAGAACTAGATGGTGCCCAGCTACCACTGTCAACCACTAGCAGGGGGAATCTATGTAGGAGATCCTGGATAGAGAGGCAGAACAATGTGGAACTCAAAATCATTTGGAAAAAAAGCAGGGCGGGAGGAGGGCCAGGTTTGTTGGTCTGATAGAGCCTGGTGGAACCACTGAGACTATGGCCTCTAGCTGCCCTTCAGGTCTGGAACTGAACCCACACCTGTGGCTTCCAGCAAAACAAAAGACAGGGATAGGAGGTGAACATTTACTTGAGGTAGATACACTTCTTGGAGAGAAGAATCATGGGAGAAAGAAAGGCTGTTTATGCACAGGGAGACAGCTCAGGGGGCAGAAGTGCATGAAGGGATGGACACAGGGAAAAGGTAACTATCAGGAGGAAGTGGGAGTGGAGCTGTTGCATTGGGGTAAATTGTAGTCAATGTCATGAGACAAAGTGTATGTAAACTGCTGCCATGGAAAGTGAACTTGCTCTGTAAACTTTCACCCAAATCACAATTTAAAAAAAAAAAAAACACCCTATGGTATGGGGCACAGTTCTATACTGACACACATGTGATCACCATGAGTCAGAATCAACCGCAGGACAACTGGCTAGTTATAATATCCACAACTTTGTTTCAAGTGATTCAGTCCCCCAAAAAGCACATGTGTGTGTGTATGCATATACATATACATTCACAAATATGTATATACAAGGGAACAAATATGTACTATTATTTCTTCTGTGGGGTTAAACTTTCAAAATAAAAAACTAGGGGAAATATTAAGAATTTTAATTGCCATGAAAACCATTCATATTGTTAAGCAAAAGATTAGCATATAAACTTTTACCTTTTACATGATGTCAACTATATAAATCCAATGTACAAAAACAGAGGGAAAATATGTCAAAATGTTTATAGCAACTGGCCTCTGGGTGGCAGGATTACAGATGACATTTTTTGTTTCTTTGTAAGTTTCTACACACTGAGTATTTCATACAAAGAGTCACACCCAATCAAAAAACTGATTGCCATCAAGTCAATTCTGAGTCATACTGACCCCCGTAAGGTTTCTAAGGCTGTAAGTCTTTAGGGATGCAGAATGCCTCACCTTTCTCCCACGGAGCAGCTACTAGTGAGTTCAAACCACAAACCACTATGTTAAAAGCCCAATGCCATAACACAGCACCACCAGAGCACCTTTCAAAGATTAGTAAGCATCACTTTCATAAGCATTAAAGAAATAAAACAAATTTGGAAAGTTAGGGAGCACAATCTAAGGAAGAGAAAAGAACTAAGTAAAAATTTTGACAAAAACAAGTATGACAAAAGGTAAAAGCAGTGTGAAACCCACTGCCATCAAATCAATTCTGACTCAGTGACCCCCCCCTAGGTTTCCCAGGCTGCAAATCTTTGCAAATCTTTCTTTCACAGAACAGCTGATGGGTTTGAACCTCCAATCTTCTGGTTAGCAGCCAATGCCATAGTGGATATACCCTGCCACCAGAGTTCCACTACACCACCAAAGCAGTGAAGGACAACATAAAATCACACACCTTAAATCCTTCTCAATCCATCTGGTGGTTTCTCATGTCCCTGACCCCTAAATGCTACTGGGGCCCAGAACTCAGTGAGTCCTTAGACCTCTTCTTCAGTTATACTCACCCCTCCATATGCTTATTGACTCTGCAATTTAAATCTCCAGCCTTGACCTTTCTTCTGAGCTCCAGACTTGCATGTCCAATTACCTCAACATCTCTACTTGACTATCACAAAGACAACTCAATTTTAACATGTCAAAAATTGAACTGCCAACAATCATGGGAGAAGGAAGGGCTGCTTACGCACAGGGAGACAGCTCAGGGCGCAGAAGAGTATGGAGGGATGGACACT
>NW_006921613.1:17070210-17101438 GCF_000298275.1 Orycteropus afer afer | reverse complement strand
AATCTTCACCCAAATCAAAATAAAATTTTTAAATAAATAATTAATTAATTAATTTAAAAAAACTGAACTGCCATGGTGTCGGTTCCAACTCAGAGCGAGCCCCACTGGATTTCCCTGGCAGTAAATCTTTACAGAAGTAGATTGCCCAGTCGTCCTTCCACGGAGTGGCTGGTGTGTTTGAGCTGCCAACCTTCTGGTTAGCAACCAAATACCTTTAGGCACTGCACCAACCAGAGCTCCTTAAAATGGAACTTCACCTCCTGTAGTCTTCTCCATCTCAGTTAACAGCAATTCCATTTTTCCACTTGTTCAAAGCAAAAACCCAGAGTCACTGTTACCTCCTTTGATCCTCTTATACTTCACATCTGACACATCTTTGAATTCTATTTTCAAAATACATCCAGAATCCCACCTTGGTCCATCATCATACTTTGCCTAAATTATTTCAATAGCCTTCTATTAGTCTTGCTGTTTCTGTCCTCGCTCCCCTCTTCAGTCTATTCTCAATCCAACAGCCAAAGTAATTCCATTAAAATCAAAGTCAAATCATGTCATTCCTCTGCTCAGAATTCTCAAATGCCTTCCTATCCCACTAAATGGGATTAAGAGTATGTGGTGGTTATGTTTGTGTGTCAACTTGGCTGGGCCTGGTTGAGTAGCTGGGCAGTTGGTGGTAGTTATTTCCCATGAAGAGACTGACAATCAACTCCATGGTGGGATCTACCACAAGCAGCTGAGTATGTGGGTATGTGGTCTGCTTCCCATATGTAAGCAGCAGCTTTGGGAACGGGTCTCTAGCTTATGGCACGCTTGGACCCTACATGTAGCCATGACGCTGTTCAGCAGCCTGCCATGCTCTGCCAACCTTGGGACTAACAACAGACTTGAATTAATGGCCTGCCATGTGGTTTGGGAATATCAGGACTGTGTCATTTTATTTGTCGACCTTGGACTTGTTAGCCTAGGCAGCCAGTAGCTGCCTGAGTGAAGAAAAGCCTCTAGCTCCAGTGGGCCAGGAACAAAAGGCAGAGCTGAAGCCCATGGTCAAGGGGCTTTCACACAGCCCCTAGAGCCTGGCACTCTGAACTTGGACTTAAAGCCTCCAAATTTTAAGAATAAACTCCTGTTTGTTAAGGCCATCCCATTTGTGGTATATTTCTGGTCAGAGCAGTACTAGATAACCAGAACAGAGTAATAGCTAAATTCTGGTCTCCCCTTTACTTCTCTGACCTTTTGTTCCACTCCTCTCAATCACTCCACTTCAGAAACTGGCCTCTGGGTGGCAGGATTAGAGATGATGTTTTCTGTTTCTTTGTAATTTTCTACATACCGAGTATTTCATACGAAGAGTCATACCCAACCAAAAACTCAATGCCATCAAGTCGATTCCAAGTCACAGCCATTTCTCAAATATTCCAAGCACACTCCTATCTCAGGGCCTTTGCACTTGCTGCTCTCTATGCATGGATTGCACTTATCCCAAATAACAGCAGAGAGCACTTACTCATTTTTTATTTTTAATCAACTTATCTCATCAGTGACAAATTTCCTAACCGTCCTACCTAAACCTGCAAATCTTCTGACACTTCTATCCCCTTTCTGGCTTTATTTTCTCTTCAGTCCCTATCAGTACCTAACATAGTATATGCTTTACTTACCATGTATAACTATGACCCCCTAAAGAATGTAAGTAAGCTCCATTATCTTTTATCTTTTCTGATCACTATGTATAAAATCACATATGGTTTGGCACATAGTAAACCAAACTAAACACTCTACCATTTAATTGATTCCAACTCATAGCAATCCCTACTGGGTTTCCAAGGAGGTAAATTTTTACAGAAGTATATTGCCCCATCTTCTTTCCACCAAGCAGCTGGTGGGTTTGAACCACCAACCTTCTAGTTAGCCATCAAATATCTTAGGCACTACATCACCAGAGGAAGTACTCAATAAATATTCATAGAATGATTAGGTGCATAAGAAGAGGCTTGAAATGAATCAGATTATAGACAAAAATAGTATGGTTATTAAACTCTCTACCATCTAAAATTGATGGTACAAGAAATAAAGGCCTACATATATTATTGAGAGGTACAAAAGAGGTAGTAGAACTAAAATAATTGTTAACAAAAACTGAGCGTTAGTGTGAGTGAGTTAACTCCTCATCTTTAGTTGCCAGAAGTCACCTGTTTTAATCTAATACAACAATATACAACAGTACAGTAACAACACTTCGTTTTATAATAATAAAATAATGTAATATAATAATCTTACAAAGAAGTAAAAACACAAATACTTAAAGAGGGTTGCCTTGGTGAAAGGGGACTGAGGAGAAGGATCCTTTGGCTTTTCATTATAAGCCCTTTAAAAAAAAATTTATGTATTTATATTATGCTGTTTAAAATATTTAATAGATCAAATCAAAACTAAAAACTTACTCTGTGAAGACCCTATGAAAAGACAAGCTACAGAGTGGGAGAAAATATTTGCATATCATGTATCTGACAAAAGATTCAAACCAAAACCAAACTCACTGCCACTGAGTCAATTCCAACTCAAAATGACCCTCTTTGGGTTTCCAAGGCGGTAAATCTTTACAGAAGCAGGTTGCCCAGACTTCCTTCAGTGGAGTGGCTGGTGGGTTTGAACCACCAGTTTTCAGGTTAGCAGTCAGCTGCCTTAGGCACTATGCCACTAATATCTGAATATATAAAGAACTCTCAAAACTCAACAGTAAAAAAAAAAAAAATTAATTTAGAAAATGGGCAAAAATCATAAATAGACATTCCACTAAAGAGAATATACAGATGGCAAATAAGTACATGAAAAAAATGTTCAACATCATTTGCCATTATAGAAATGCAAATTAAAAACAAAATGAGGTATCACTACACTACACACCTATCAGAATGGCTAAAATAAAAACAATGACAACATCAAATGCATGCAAGGATAAAGAGAAATCAAATCACTCATATTTTACTAGTAGGACTATAAAATGGCACAGTCACTCTGGAAAACAGTTTGGCACTTTCTTAAAAAGAAAAGTAAACATCCAATTACCATACAACCCAGCAATTATACTTCTAGTCATTTATCCCAGCAATATAAAGATTTATGTTCACACAAAAACCTGTGTTCACAGCAACTTTATCAGCCCAGATTTCTTTCAGTGAGTCAATGATTAAACAAACTATGGTATACCCATCCTATGGAATACTATTCGACAATAAAAAGGACCAAACTATTAAGGTAACACAATTTGACTGGATCACCCAGGAATTACGCTAAGCAGAAAAAAGTCAATTCCAAAAGGCTACATACTATATGAGTCTATTAATATAACATGTTTGAAAAAATTTGCAATTGGAGAACAGATTAAAGGTTGCCAGGGGTTCAGGTGTGGGAGAAAGAGGCGAGTGTGCCTATAAAAAGGCAACACTAGAGATTATTGTGTGTGGGAACTGTTCAGAATCTTGACCATAGTGGTGTATACATAAATCTACACTGGTAATAAAGTTGTATAAAACTTAATATATATACACACCACAAAAATTGGTACATATAATACTGGAAAAATCTGAGAAAGTGGATTTTCTCAATATCAATTGTGATATTATACTTAACTTTATGAAATGTTACCACTGGGAAAACTGGGCAAAGTGTACAAGAACCTCTATTATTCCTCACAGCTGCACGTGAACCTGTTAAGTATCTTAACTTTTCTTTTTTTTTTTTTAAATGTCCAATGGGGAAATAAAAATATACATCTGTATTTCTTCAGAATTATTTTGGGGACATGCTACATACGCGATCAATTCAACACCGGAGAAGGCAGGAAGATTCTTTTAGAATTTTATGAAGTACAAAAAGTTTCACAAGATGATGGTTTTTGCAAAATAGCTGCATTAATGAGTAAGAATACAAAGAGATAAGATAGAAAAATCCAGAGTAAATTAATATACATGTGTTTCAAACTAAATTATTTTAACATTTCTAGATTGGGGACCTGAGATGTTCTACCTCTCTCTACCACTCATCTTCAGCTTGTCACCTTTCGGCCTGCTTTTCAGATTACAGGACTTCTACTACCTGTCCTCTTTTTTGTAGCCAAGCCCAGGATAATAGGTGTTGCTTTCTGATAGATCCTCTCCTTTGTCTGAGTACAAAATTTTTCATGGGCAGATCTGTTGAGTTCAGCGTGGAAGCTGAGGCCAACATCTGAGTCTCCTCAGCACACAAGTTTGAGAGAAGTCCTGGCGACTTCAAGCTCGGAACTAAGCAGCAACAGCTCATACACAACTCAGAAGCCTCCCTCCCCTTCCAGGGAGAGATGAGGCAGAGAACAAACAAAGTTCAAGAGCACTGAGTATCGACTGGGATCTTAAAAGCTTGCAAGCAGCCATCTAGATGCAACAATGGGTCTCTCCTCATCCAGAGCAAAGAAAAATGAAGAAAAACAAAGATTCATGGAAACAATTAGTCCTAGCGACTAGTATACCATGCGATCTGCAGCCTATACAACTATGAGACCAAAAGAACTAGATGGTGCCTGGCTACCATTGTCAACCACTCGGAGGGGGATCTATGTAGAAGATCCTGGATAGAGTGGGAGAACAATGGGGAACAAAACTCAAAATCATTTGTGGGGGGGCGGGAAGGGACCAGGTTTCCTGGTCTGATAGAGCCTGATGGAATCACTGAAAGTGTGGCCCCTTGCTGGTCTGATAGAGCCTGATGAAACCACTGAAAGTATAGCCCCAAGCTGCCCTTCAGGTCTAGAATTGAACCCACTCCTGTGCCTTCCAGACAAACAAAAGACAGGCATATGAGCTAAACATTTACACTAGGTAGATACACTCCTTGGACAGAACAATCCTGGGAGAACAGAAAGGCTGTGTATGCACAGGGAGACAACTCAGGGGGCAAAAGGACGCAGAGAAGAGGTAACTATGGGGAGGAAGCAGAGAGGAGCTGTTGCATTGTGGTACCTTGTAGTCAATATCATGAGACAGAGTATACATGAACTGCTGTATGGAAAGTGAATTCGCTCTATAAACTTTAACCCAAATCACAATTAAAAAAAAAAGAAAGGTTCAAGAGCACTGAGGAGTAGCTATTGAACACCCCAAAGTCTGAGACCTGACCACCTCCTTCTGCTTTAACTGATAAAACAGAAATGGTGACAAGCACAGAAGCAGAGCTGAGGTTTCCGAGACGGTATCACTACAGAAGTAGTTTGCCCAATCTTCCTTCCAAGAGAGTGGCTAGTGGGTTTGAACCACCAGCCTTCTGGTTAGAAGTCAAATGCTTTAGGCACTATGCCACCAGACCTCCTAGACATGTTAAAGCTGAATACTGTTTAGGGTATGAATTACACATTCTGGATCCAAAACTGATGAGGCACTTTGGTTGGTAGGTAGGTAGCATGCTTAATAATTTAATAATATATCTAATTTTAAAAAATTAATAAAAATATCATTTATTTAACTAATCAACATAGATAAGCTTTATTGTTGTTGTTGTTATATGCCGTCGAGTCGGCCCCCAACTCATAGCGACCCCTCCTTGGCTTTCCGGGGCAGTATCACTACGGAAGTAGGATTGCCCAACCCTCCTTCCAAGGAGTGGCTGGTGGGTTTGAACCACCAGCCTTCTGGTTAGCAGTCAAGTGCTTTAACCACTATGCTACCAGAGCTCCTAGATAAGCTTTAGCAATACTCAAAAGGGCGAAATGTGACCAGAAACCTTTTGTTCAGAGAACTGAGACTCATATAGCAGCATCAAACAGTACCAAAAATGAAGTCACGTCTATGCTAAGAATGAGAATACTTATTTCCTTCCACAATGCATACATTAGAGCACAATTGAATGTAGGATTAAGAATATCTTCACCAGAGCAATTCCATTTATTAGTAATAATAATAAAATATAATGTAATTCTCAAATCCCATTTCCTAATTCACAAAAATGACTCTTTTGTATGAAGGGATGGACACTGGGAGGAGGTAACTATGGGGAGGAAGTGGGAGGGGAGCTGCTGCATTGTAAATTTTGGTCAATGACATGAGACAAAGTATATGTGAACTGCTGTATGAAAAGTGAATTTACTCTGTAAATCTTCACCCAAATCCTAATAAAAAAAAAAAAAATGACTCTTTTATCCTTGATATGAGGCAACAGGTACAGATAAAAGACAAAACTGATCTTAATAAACTTTAAGTTCCTTTAAACTTTAGTATACCTGCTTGTCCTATTTGGCTGAGGCAACTGTTCAATGACCTGACTGATGGAACCACATGTGCCCAGCTGAGAAGAATCTACAGGCTCTGAAAAATATAATTGGCACAAAAAACATTTACCACAAAACTTTCAGGAATACAAACAATAGCAATGTAATCAGCTACATTAGAACATCAACCTTTTTAGTACCTATTATGCATGAGATACAGCACTAGACTTCTTTACACATATTCACCACAACCATACCCAGCTCCAACAAGAGCACCCAAAATTGCAAAAGTCACTGACAGCTTTAAACACCTCACCTGCAGCCTTGTTTTCTTCCAAATGTTCACGGAACTCACTATTATTGTCTCCTTGTTCTTCTCCAGCTGTCTGTTCAGGATTGGACATAAGATCCTAAAAAATACACATATATAATCTCCACTGTACATGAAACAGCCCAAAATGAGAGATATGTCTAGTAAACATGTTGATTTTATTTTCCAACCAACTTTATCCAAAAGGTAGTGATCTCCTAATAAATACTTACGTTTGCTGGTTGGTCTAGATTCAAAGAAAAAAAAATATATATCTGCTCAATCATTTTCAAATAAGAGACTACTCACCAACACAGGGTTCTCTTTGTGTGTCTGTAGATTAGGAAGGTGTCTAGATAGCACACTGAAGTGAGAACCGGAATTATCTTCTAGAACCTGGCTTTCAGGCTGAGAATCTTCAATTATCAGGCAAGGAGTATCTTGCTGAGAGAAATCTGAATCCAACTGACTTCCAGTAGGGTCCATCTGCTCCCCTGGAATGGGATAACAAAAGATCAGTGCTCAGTTACCTACTAGTCTCCTCCCGCATAATGACCTTAAATAATGGGGCGGAAGTAAAAAAACCTGAGAAAGGGGACATGTCCAGGGCTCCTCCAATTAGAACATAGTGTTTATAATCGCTGCAAGCACTTTACTACCATGCCTCGCAAGCCCCCGTTTCCCCGTTATTTACACTCAGCCTGCCCATCCCTCCCTCCCTCCTTTTCCTTCCCCTTCACGTAGGCACCCCTTCCCCTCCTTCCTAACCTTTTCTTTCCCCGCCCCCTTTATCCAACCCCCACAACTCTCCCTACGTCCTTCGGCCGGCTCTGCCGCGCCCCAAAAAGCTGCTTTGTAACCTCTGTTCTCCAGAATCTCCACACCCCTTCATGCTTCCTCACGACCACCAGCCTTCCCAGCTACGGCTTCCCCACCCCCTCCTCAGGTCCCTCCAACCCCTTCCCCGTCACCGCCGCCATGCTTGCCACCCCGCCCCCTCCGGTCAGCCATCCCTTCAGACACGAAACCCAAACCCTCAGAGAAGACCTCGCCCCGACTTTTCACCAAACAGTACCAGGCATCCCGGCGGGAGGTCCCTCGCGTTCGAGCTAGAGGTCTTTGCACGCTCCCCAGATCCCTCCAGCTCGCTCCCCAGGTCGCCGCTGTCTCTACCGCCGCCACCGGCCGCGAACTCCCCCTTTTCCCGTCACGTCACGTATATCGGATCGCCCATTCGCTGCTGCTACCCGCCACTCAAGAAATATTGTGTGTGATACGTGGTTGAGTCTGAGTGTCCGCCTCACGTAAGAAAAAAGGAGCACGGCGGCGCGTTTCCATGGCAGCATGGACGTTGCAGACCCTCCCCCTAGTACAGAAGAATGACAGTATCCTTGAACCAAAGGGACCTTGAGAAGGTGTGAAATATATTCTGCCTCCAGGAGTGATTGTACTTATGCTTCTCAGACATATGAGAATCTCTACTTGCTTTCTATCGTTAATGCACCTTAAAGCCCCTCCTTTTACCCACTTCCGTAGTAAAAAAAAAAAAAAAAAAAAGGTTCTGGCTTTCTAATAAGACCGACAAGAAGATGTAGGCCAGTACTTCAGAGTTGGTGAAACCTAAGACGGGACTCTTCAGGGTTTACCTGTATCAATCAGGATCTCTTTTGTGCACTTTCACCTGAATCCAAGGGCCTCACATTGCACCTCTGCCAGTTCCCTTTTTTTTTTTTACATTATCTAAGGATCCCATTAAGACATATTCTATTCTTCCTTATCCAGTCTGGAATATAATTCCAGCTTTACATTTGCTTATGGTTGGCCTGTCTTTTATGGGATTGCAGCCTGTGGAGTCTGCAGCCCTAGATAGGTTTTGCACTGCCCTTGAGAGAATTGAAGAGGCTCTGGTGGTGCAGTGGTTAAGGCATTTAACTTTAAACCAGAAGGTCAGTGGTTCGAACCCAACAGCCACTCCGTGGAAGAAAGATAAGGCAGTCTGTTTCTGTAAAGATGTACAGCCTTAGAAATCCTATGGGGGGTTTCTATGAATTGGAATCAGCTCTTTGGCAGTGAGTTTGGTTTGGTTCATTTGAGAGAATTGGGCGCTGTCATTTTCAAACTATAGTGAAGAGAACAGCTGCCACCCTTCTGAACTAGACAACCTCAAAGATCCCTTCTATTATCGTAATGGTGCTGGGGTCTTATAAAGAGTGTGGCAGCTGTGACAAATATTAATGAACTAGACTCCATGAGGAATTTTTTTTCTTAAGTGGTGGTTGGATCTGGGATTAGATTCTACCCAGAGGAGCTGTCGATAAAGAAAGAACCTAGCATCAAAACTAAAAAAAAAACCTCATTGCCATCAAATTGATTTTCACTCATAGTAACCCTATTGTCAGAGTAGAACTACCAAGGCTGTAATCTTTATGGAAGCAGACTGCCACATCCTTCTCCAAAGAGCTGCTGGTGGATTCGAGCGAAGTTAACAAATTTTGTTAGCAGCCAAGCATTTAAGCACTGCACCACCAGGACTCTTTCTGAACCAGCATAACTCTCAAACCAAAGTCACTGCCATCAAGCAGGATCCGACTCATAGCGACCCTTCTTTGGGTTTCTGAGGCAGTATTACTACAGAAGTAGACTGCCCAATCTTCCTTCCAAGGAGTGGCTGGGGGTTTGAACTGCCAGCCTTCTGGTTAGCAGTCAAATGCCTTAGGCACTATGTTACCAGCACACAGAGACACATTCCACACCTTAATCTTAAAACCATTTATAATTGGCTCCTTTCTTTCTCCACAAGGAGCTCTGTTGGTATAGTGGTTAAGGCATTTGACTGCTAACCAGAAGGTCAGATTCAAACCCACCCACTGACCACTAGCTGATTCGAGAGAGGAAGATGTAGAGATTTACAGCCTTGAAAACCCAATGGGTATAGCTATGAGTCAGAATCGAGTTGATGGCAGTGAGTTTGGTTTTTTGGTTTTCCTCATCCACACCTAGTGCTACAAAGACCAATGTACACAAATAAAATTAATTTTAAAAGGACCAGGTCAAGTCAATATTAAGTCAATTACTTAACTAGGTGAGGTTGACAGAGTGATTTCATCTATTCAATTTGAGAGGGCACAAATAATCAGGTCCTATTCTGGGCAAATCTCACACAAAATTTCCCCCAACGTCACTACCTTTTGCTCTTCTTTTTCATCTCATGGTAGTATTTTCTCCCTCCCCAAGCAAGAAGCAAATAAACTTTCTTAATTATTTGATAAACAACTGTGATTGTCAAAACTCAAAAACTGTGAACTGGTGAAATAAGTTAATCACAGAAGGACAAATACTGTATTTGTTCACTGTTGTAAAAAGTCAAGGAAAGGTTTATCTATAAAAGGAAACATTCTTTGTTGGTTACCAGGGATGGGAAGGCAGGGAAGAAAACACCACTAGTTAGGTAGAGATAAGCACTGATTTGGGTGAAGGGAAGGGCAGTGTACCAAAAGCAAGTGATCAACATGGTGGCACTAGGAGAGGTACAGAGAGAGAGGTACACAAGAGGTACAGATAACAAAGATAAACCCTTTTACATATACAATACTGCATTGTCAGTGATAAACATTAATCTATGGGTAAATAGATGAGTTGACAGGTTGAATGATCAGGTATGTCTAGACAAAAGGGAATATAACCATGACCATATATAAGGTTGGCAGATGATATTTCTACATACATATTTGTACGTGCAATGAGAATGTCCCAAAATACAATAGAGCTAACAAGGGGCAGGGAGCTCTGGTAGCATAGTGGCTAAGGCACTTGACTGCTAACCAGAAGGCTGGCGGTTCAAACCCACCAGCCACTCCTCGGAAGGAAGATGGGGCAATCTACTTCCGTAGTGATACTGCCTCGGAAACCCAAGGAGGGGTCGCTATGAGTCAGGTCTGACTCGACGGCACATAACAACAACAACAACAAGGGGCAACATTATGATAACTTCTTGGCCACAGCTAACCACCCTAAGGGAGCAAGTAGTTGGACCTGTGGGCTCGGGACCATGGTCACAGGAAACATCAAGCTCAATTGGCATAAGATAGTACACAAAAACATTGTTCTACATCTTGCTTTGGTGAGTAACGACTGGGGTCTTAAAAGCTTGCAAGTGGCCAACTATTTGCAACAATGGGTTTCTCCTCTTCCAGAGCAAAGAAGAATGAAGAAAACCAGAGACACATGGAAGCAATTGGCCCATGTGATCCTCAGCCTATATGACCGTGAGACCAGAAGAACTAGATGGTGCCTAGCTACCACTGTCAACCACTCAGAAAGGGATCAGTGCAGGAGATCCTTGATAGAGTAAGAACAGTGTTGAACAAAACCCAAAATCTTAAAAAAAAAAAAAGACCAGGTTTACTGGATTGATAGAGCCTGGTGAGACTGCTGAGACTATGACCTATAGTTGACCTATAGTTACTCTTCAGGTCTGGAATTGAACTCATTCTTGAGGCTTCCAGCTAAACAATAGACAGGCATATGTTGTTATGTGCCATCAAGGCTGACCTGACTCATAGTGACCCCTCCTTGGGTTTCTGAGGCGGTATCACTATGGAAGTAAACTGCCCAATCTTCCTTCTGAGGAGTGGCTGGTGGGTTTGAACTGCCAGCCTTCTGGTTAGCAGTCAAATGCCTTAGGCACTACGCAACCAGAGCTCCTAAACAGACATATAGGGTGAACAGTTACATCAGGTAGATATACTCCTTAGAGTGATCAATCCTGAGAGAGGGGCAGTACTTGCACATAGAAATAGCTGAAGAGAGAAGAGGGGCAGGAATGCATAGGAAAGAAGGACAAAGGACTACAGGGAGGAAGTGGGAAAAGAGCTGTTACATTGTGGGGAATTGCAGTCAATGTATGAGACAAAATGTATATGAACTGCTGTATGGAAAATTAACATTCACCCAAATCATAGTAAATATAAAATAAAAAACTATGAACTAAAAAGTTTAAATTTTTCTCTATTTAAATTAAACCTAAACAAATATGACTTAAAATAAATAGATTAGTAAATAAGAGGGCCGGAGCCATTCCCATTACTAAAATTACTATAAAACACGATCCTAAAACAAACTGTGAAGAAAAACTGAGAATTCCTTTATTAAGCAGTGTGGCAACTAAGTTCATCATTGAATTACCCAGAAGATCAGAAAATGCAGGTAGAAGGGTGACTCACTGAGGCTGTGAACAATTGCAGTGAGGTGAGCCAATGGCCTTACTGACTCTAGGCTGCAAAGGCCCATCAGTAAACACCAGCACTTCTACCTTTCTTCAGGTACATCCTTACCTAAGTCACCTCTGATGGAAATCTAACCTAACTCTAAAGTCCTCTTAGAGAAGGAAATCCCATCAGACCTTATGTTAACTCACTTTAAAGTTTAGCAAACCTAATTGTCAGAAATTTTTCCCCTAATCCTTTAACTTAAATCCTTTATTCAGGAGCCTAAAGCCATTTCCTCTCATAATGTCACTAAGTGGTATCTTTAATACCTAGATAAATGCTCCTACGGCTAGGATCATCTCATCTAGTCCTGTAATTCTATAATATATCTCAACCAAACAAACAAACAAAACTGCTTAATTTTTGACAAATTAAGTACTATTAATTTGCAAGTCTTTCTGAAGTCACCTAGCCAGAGCAATAAGACAAGAAAAAGAAATAAAAGATATCCAGATTGGAAAAGAAGAAGTCAAATTATCTCTATTTGCACATGACATGATTCTGTATGTAGAAAATCCCAAAAAGTCCACAAGAAAATGTCTAGAGATAATAGAGAAACTTAGCAAAGTTTCAGAGTACAAAGTCAACAAATAAAATTCACTTGTGTTTATGTACACCGACCCTAAAAACCAAACTCAAGGCCATCGAGTCAATTCAACTCATAGTGACCCCTCCTTGGGTTTCTGAGGTGTTATCTCTATGGAAGCAGACCAGCAATGAGAAATCTAAAAGGGAAATCATTCCATTTACAAAAACATCTAAGGAAATAAAATACCAAGGAATAAATCTAACCAAGGATGTAAAGGACTTCCATATGAAAATTATAATACACTGCTTGAAGAGATTAAGACAATTTAAATAAATGGAAAGATATTCCATATTCATGGGTTGGAAGAGTTTTTATTGTTAAGATGTCAATACTACCCAAAGCAATCCATAGATTCAATATAATCCTGATCAAAATAGTCTTCTTCACAAAAATGGAAAACCAATGCTCTGCTTTATATGGAATGGCAAGAGGCCCTAAAACAATGTTGAAAGAGAAGAACAAAGTAGAAGAACTCAAACTTCCTGATTTTAAAACATATTATACAGCTACAGTACTCAAAGCAATGGGTAAAAGTGTAACAATAGACATAGACCAAAGGAATAGAATTGGCAGTCCCAAAATAAATCCACACATCTAGGGTCAACTGATTTCTGACAATGGTGCATTTGATAGGGAAAGAAGAGTCTCCCAAATAATGTTGGGAAAATTGGGTTCACACAGGCAGAAAATGAAACAGGATCCATGCCTCACACTATACACAAAAATAAATTTAGATTAAGGATAGAGGAAGACAGCTTAAGGGGCAGGAGTGCATGGGAGGGAAGGACACAGGGAGGAGGCAACAATGGGGAGGAGGCAGGAAGAGAGCTATTGCATTGTGGAAAATTGCAGTCAAAGTCATGAGACAAAGTGTATGTGAACTGTTGCATGGAAAATGAATTTGCTCTGTAAACTTTCATCGAAATCACAATAAACATTAAAAAAAAAAAAGATTAAAGATCTAAATGTGAAAACTGAAACTCTAAAATTCTTAGAAGAAAATTGAGGGCCACACTATCATGCTAAACTTTTAACAATGAGTTATCTAACATAATAATGAAAGTATAAACAGCAAAAGATAAAATAGATAAATGGGACCTTCTAAGGAAAAAAAAAACTTTTGTTCATCAAAAGGCTACCAAAAAGTTTAAAAAAAAAAAAAAAAAGCTATAGACTGGGAGAATATCTTTGGAAACCATATATCCCATAAGAATCTAATAAACAATATATATATAAAACTTCAAAAAATAACCAGAAAAAGACAAATAACCCTATCATAAAATGGGCAAAAGACTTGAAGAGACATTTCACCAAAGAGAACACTCAAATAGCCACCAAACACATGGGAAAATGCTCAATGTCATTAGCCATCAGAGAGACACAAATCAAAACCACAAAACAAAAAACCAAACTCATTGCTGTCAAGTTGGATCCAACTCACAGCGACCCCTCCTCGGTTTTCGAGGTAATATTACTACAGAAGTAGATTGCCCTATCTTCCTTCTGAGGAGTGGCTAGTGGGTTTGAACTGCCAGGCTTCTGGTTAGCAGTCAAATGCCTTAGGCACTATGCCACCAGAGTTCCCACTATGCCACCAGAGCTCCCAACTAAGATAAAAAGAACAGAAAATAACAAATGTTGGTTAGGATGTGGGGAAAATGGATCCCTTACTCACTGCTGGTGGAAACACAAAATGGTGTTCTTGTTAGGTGCCATCGAGTCATCTCTGACCCATAGCAACCTTATGCACAGCAAAACGAAACACTGCCCGGTCCTGTGACAGCCTCACGATCTTTGCTATACCCTAAGCCCATTGTTGCAACCACTGTGTCTGTCCATCTTGTTGAGGGTCTTCCTCTTCTTCGTCGACCCTTCACTTTACCAAGCATAATATCCTTCTCCAGGGAATGGTTCCTTCTAACATGACCAAAGTAAGTGAGACGAAGTCTGGCCATTCTTGCTTCCAAGGAGCATTCCAGCTGCACTTTCTCCAGGACAGGTTTGTTAGTCCTTTTAGAAGATCATGGTACTCTTAGCATTCCTCTCCAACACCACAACTCAAAAGCATCAACTCTTCTTCGTTCTTCTTATTCATTGCCCAGCTCTCGCATGCATAACAAGTGATTGAAAATACCATGGCTTCGGTTAGGTGCACCTTAGTCTTCCAGGAGACATCTTTGCTCTTCATCACTTGAAAGAGGTCTTTTGCAGCAGATTTACCCAAGGCAATTTGTCATCTGATGTCTTCTTACACTGGTGTTGATTGCAGAAACAAGTAATATGAAATCCTTGACAACTTCAATCTTATCTTCATCCACCATGAAGTTGTTTATTGGACCAGTTGTGAAGATTTTTGTTTTCTTTATATTGAGGTGTAATCCATACTGCAGACTGTAATCTTTAATCTTTGTCAGTGAGTGCTTCAAGTCATCATCACTTTCAGCAAGCAAAGTTGTGTCATCTGTGTATCGCAGGTTGTTAATGAGTCTTCTTCCAATCCTGATGCCATGTTCTTCTTCATATAATCCAGTTAATCGAATTATTTGCTCAGCATACAAATTCAACAAGTATGGTGAAAGGATATAACCTTGACACACTCCCTTTCTTGATTTTGAACCATGCAGTATCCCCTTGTTCTGTTGTTCTGAACAACAGCCTGGTCTATGTACAGGTTCCTCATGAGTACAATTAAGTGTTCTGGAATTCCCATTCTTCTCTATGTTATTCATAATTTGTTATGATTCACATAATCAAATACTTTTGCAGAGCCAATAAAATATAAGTAAACATCTTTCTGGAATTCGTTGCTTTCAGCTAAGATCCATCTGACATTAGCAAACATATCCCTTATTCTACGTCCTCTTCTGAATCCAGCTTGCATTTCTGGAAGCTGTCAATGTACTGCTGCAACCATTTTTGAATTATCTTCAGTAAAAGTTTACTTTCATGTGATATTAATGACATTATTTGATAATCTCCACATTCTGTGGGATCCCCTTTCTTTGAAATGGATACAAATATGGATCTTTTCCAGTCAGTTGGCCAGGTAGCTGTCTTCCAAATCTCTTGGCATACCGACTGAGTGCCTCCAGCAAGGCATCCATTTGTTGAAACATCTCAATGGGTATTCCATCAATTCCTGGAGTCTTGTTCTTCACCAATTCCTTCAGTTTAGCCTCGATTTCTTCCTGCAGTACCATTGGTTCTTGAACATATGCCACCTCCTGAAATGGATGAACGTTGATAAATTCTTTTTGGTACAGTGACTCTGTGTATGTATTCCTTCCATCTTCTTTTGATGCTTCCTGCATCATTCAATATTTTGCCCATAGAATCTTTCAATATTGCAACTCAAGGCTTAAAAATTTTTTTCCTCAGATCTTTCAGCTTGAGAAATGCCAAGCATGTTCTTCCCTTTTAGTTTTCTAACTCCAGGTCTTTGCACATTTCATTACAGTAACTAGCTTTGTCTTCTTGAGCTGCTCTTTGAAATCTTCTGTTCAGCTCTTTCATCTTGTCATTTCTTCTATTGCTTTAGCTACTCTCCACTCATATTTCACTGAAGCTAAGACACTATCTTGGCCCTGGGGGCTACTTTTCGCTTGAGGGTGGCTCAATATTAAGACCGGGACCTGAGGTAAGCAGGCCCAGGGCTCAGGGCCTGGTTTTTGCTTGGGGGTGGCTCTATTTTAAGGCCTGTGCCCTAGGTAGGTGGGTCCAGGGCTTGGAGGCTGCTTTTTGCTTGGGGGCAGCTCTATTCTAAGGCCATTGCCCAAGGTAGGCAGACAGCTAAAGGAAATGAACTTGTCTGTTAGTTTGTCATCCTGTGGTGGCTTACATGTTGCTGTGAGGCTGGAGGTTATGCCACCGGTGTTGCAAAATGCCAGCAGGGTTACCCATGGTGGACAGGTTTCAGCAGAACTTCCAGGCTAAGACAGACTCGGAAGAAGGAAGAGACCATCCACTTCTCAAACAATTGGCCAGAGAAAACCTTATGAATAGCAGTGAAACACTGTCTGATATGTTACTGGAAAACTTTATGCAAAATGGTACATTGTTGAAAATAGTGTGTCAGTTTCTCAAAAAACTAAAAATAGAACTTCCATATAGACAATAATCCCACTTGTAGGTTGTGATAGTTAAGGTTATTTATCAGCTTGGCTGGACCATGATTCTGAGTGGTTTAAGCAGTTGTGGTGTGTTTGTTCCCATGATGAGAGCTAACATAAGGTAGTCAGTCATCTCCATGATGGGGTGGGATATGCTTTGAGCAGCCAATCATTTGAAAGGGATTTTTCTTAGGGGTGTGACCTGCTTCCAATATACCTATGGATGTCCCAGGAAAATCTGAAAACTTCCTATTGGATCTGGATCCTGTCATGCTGCCTACTGATCTTGGGTTCGTCAGCTCCTGCAGCTGCATGAGTCAAGAAAAACCTCCATCTTGACATTTGATCCATAAACTTGGGACTTGCCAGCCTCTACAACTGTCCTATGAGCCAACAATCTGCCATTTTGCCTGCTGCTCTTGGATTCATCATCCATCAAGTCAGCAGCCTGCCATACTCCCTGCTGATCTTTGGTTCGTCAACCCCTGCAACTGCATAAGTCAGACAAAACCTCCATCTTGACATTTGACCCAAAAACTTGGGACTTGCCAGCCTCTATAACTGTGTGGGCCATTTCCCTGATTAAAACAAAACAAAAACAATTTCCAGCTATTCCTGAAACTCTTAACTCTCAATTGGGAGAAGGAAGTATTTATGTACTGGGGCTGAGAAATCTAAGAAGAAAATAAGAAGACACTTTGAGTAGGGCTGGCTGAATCAAGCAGCCTCTGACTAGTATTCTTGGAATAGTTATGTGGCAGACCACCACATTGCTGCTGGTGACAGAGAACTGCTTGCAACCAATAAACCAGGCCATTAGGCAAAATAAGAAGTTACATTCAAAAGCCCCACAAGCTTGACCCTTGTAAAATGCTGATAAATCTCCTGAGTTGTCCTTCAAGTACCTCACCAGATGCAGAGCATGCATGCACAGTAAAATTCATTGACCAACAAAGTGACCTTCCACCACAGGCAGTCAAAAATAGGACTGGGTAATCTACATCCATATTGAAACTGCCTCAGAAACCCAAGGAGGGATTGCTATGAGTCAGATCCAACTCAACAGCAATGAGTTTGGTTTTTGGTTTCACAGGGACCCAAACTAGGGTCCAGAGACATCATGTGCATGTGCCCAGCAGGCTTTGCAGTAGGTTGCATTTTTGTTCAAACAGCCTTTGTGTTGGAATCCATCTTGGCTACTTCCTGCACATACATCTGATTTTCATAACGCCACCTTTTTCTCAGAAATTCCCGCAGGAGTGGATGGAGGGATGGACACAGGGAAGAGATAATTATTGGAAGAAAGTGGGAGGGGAGCTGTTGCATTGTGGTAAATTGTGGTCAATGTCATGAGACAAAGTGTATGTGAACTGCTGTATGGAAAGTGAATTTGCTCTGTAAATTTTCACCCAAAACACAATTTAAAAAAAAAAAAAAAAAAAACCTGCCCATTTTATGAATAAAGATGACTCCTTTTTTCCCCTACGTAAAACCTTTTTTTCCTAAAACTCTAGGAAATCCTTTATTCAGTGAGAGACCAGAGGCTAGCATAGGCAAAAGCCCCTCTCAGTGTCTCCCTCATGGGCCCCTACTCTCTCCTTTCTCTTTAATAAACTTTTGTTTGTGTGGACATTTTGCCGCTCCTGTTAAATTCTTTGTCAGGAGAAGGCAAGGATTCCTGCTCAGGGTCTCTAGGACCCCAGTAACAACTTCAGGGGACAAGGACATCAAGATGATTCCTAGTCATTAATGAATGGGCAAATAGTGCCTAGTCTTGGATCTTACTTTCCCTATGTCTCCTCACTGTATTCTAAGTGACCCCACCCACATTCACCTCTCTTCCCTCTGTTGTGCCTTAGGTGAGGTTTGGGTACCAAAGTCTAATCTGGACTACACAGAGGTAATGTGCTAACTAGTGGCAAAAACAACACCATACATCATGACCCTGCTCACACAGAAGCCTGTGACCATAGGAAATTTCATGAAGCAGAAGCCAGAAAAGGTGAGAAATCCTACAGTTCTGATGAAAAATCTTCACAAACTCAAGCATAGGTGCCAGTTCATTTATTAATTTCTACTCACTTAAGGGTAAGGCACCATTCTGGCTCAATAGTGGTGATGGAAAGGAAGCAGCATATAAGAATGATTAAGATCTAGGTCCTACTTTCAAAGAACTTACAATCTATTGTTGTTGTTGTTCTGTGCCGTCGAGTCGGCCCCGACTCATAGCGACCCCACCTTGGGTTTCTGAGGCAGTATCACTACGGAAGTAGGATTGCCCAACCTTGCTTCCGAGGAGTGGCTGGTGGGTTTGAACCGCCAGCCGTCTGGTTAGCAGGCAAGTATCTTAGCCACTATGCTACCAGAGCTCCCTTACAATCTATAGAGGAGATAAAACATATATACAAATAACTATATTACAAGATGGGAGCTCTGGTAGCGTAGTGCGTAAGGCACTTGACTGCTAACCAGAAGGCTGGCGGTTCAAATCCACCAGCCACTCCTCGGAAGGAAGGTTGGGCAATCTACTTCCATAGTGATACTGCCTCGGAAACCCAAGAAGGGGTTGCTATGAGTCGGGTCCAACTCGACAGCACATAACAACAACAACATATTACAAGACACAATAATCGTGCTATAGAAGTTTATGGATAAAGACATTGCATTTGCTTGGGGAAAGGAAGAATGAATTTTAGTTATATGATTATAATGAACATTTATTCAGTACTTTACTACATTCTAAGGTCTAGATTTTGCAGCAGATTTAAAAAAAAAAAAAGAACTTAGAACATAGTGCTAAACTGCTACACCTCTTTAAAGTGTTAAAGAGCAAAAATGTCACTTTGAAGACTAAGGTGTGCCTAACCCTGGTCATAATATTTTCAATTGCCTTATATGCATGTGAAAGCTGGACAACGAATAAGGAAGACCAAAAAAGAATTGATCCCTTTGAATTGTGGTGTTGGCAAAGAATACTGAAAATACCAAGGACTGCCAGAAGTACAAACAAAATCTACCCAGGAAGTGCAGCCAGAATGCTCCTTAGAAGGCCAGATTTTGTCTCACCTATTTTCATCATGTGTTCAGAAGGGACCAGGCCCTGCAAAAGGATATCATGCTCGGTAAAGTGGAGGGTCAGCAAAAAAGGGGAAGACTTTCAATGAGATGGATTGAAACAGTGGCTGCCAACGACGGACTCAAGCATAGCAAGGATTGTGAGGATGGCGCAGGATCCAGCAATGTTTCATTCTGTTGTACATAGGGTCTCCATGATTCGGAATCAACTCCACAGCACCTAACAACAACAACAACAAACTCTATCTACCCTCACTCCTTTTCTGATATCATCCAGTCTAATTGCTATAAATACCATATATGCCAATGAAGGATCCCTGGTAGCACAATGGTTATAAGCTCGGCTGCTAACCAAAAGATCATGGTTCGAACCCAACAGTCACTCTGGGGGAGAAAGATGTGTCAGTCTGCTTCTGAAAGATTTAGTGTTGGAAACCCCAGGGAGCAGTCCTACTTTGTTTTATAGAGTCACATCACTATGAGTCAGGATTGACTCTATAGCAGTGGGTTTGGTTTCTTGGAGTTTTTTGGTTTGTATATACCAATGATTTCTAAATTTATATATCCAGCCAAGACCTTTTTCCCAAATTCCAAACTTGTATATCTAATTGCCTATTCAATATCTCCACTTGGATGCCCAGCTGGCATCTCAAATTCAATGTGATTAACTGAACTCCCTGGAACAAAATTCAAAAACACAAAAATGACCAGAGCTACTAGTCAGATAGAGATTGGCAAAACTCCTCAAGGTTATGGCCAAGTTATCCTTTGAACCTGGAACTAAACTCACTTCTGAGGATTAGCTCTCATCCAAATAGTAGAAAAGCCTAGGAGCAGAATACCTACTCGAGGGAGATGCACCCACTCACTCCAGGGAGATGCAACCACCTACCCCAGGGAGAGGCACCCCTTAAATCAATCAACCATGAGAGATCAGAAGGGTAGCATGTGCATAGGGAGAAAGCTGGACAGGCAGGAATGTATATATGCAGGACACAGGGAAGGGGTAGTCACGGGGAGATGAGAGGAGAGCTGTTTATTGCTGGGATTGTAATCAGTGCTGTGAAACAAAATATGTATCAACTGTTGAGACTAAAACAAATCTGCTTTGTAAATTTGCACCCAAATCACAGTAAAGAATTAAAATAAAACTGAATTCCTCCTTTTTTTTTTTTTTAACCAAACCTCCCCTACTTGCAGCCTTCTCCATCCCAGTTGATGGCAATGTCATCTTTCCAGTTGGCCATAACAAAAGTCTTGGAAACATTCTTTTTTCAAAGAAAAAGAAACCCATGTATTTATAATCTGATTTCAACAATTATCAGCAAATGACCCATTTTGTTTAGTCTATATCCCCACATACATCCCATAACTGATTGAAAACCCAAAGCAGTTGCTATTGAGTTGATTCCCACTCACTGTGATCCCATGTGTGTCTGAGTAGAACTGTGCTCCACAGGATTTTCAGTGGCTGATTTTTTGGAAGTAGATCATCAGACTTTCTTGCAAGGCACCTCTGGGCGGACAAGAACCACCAACTTTTAAGTTAGCAGCTGAGTGTGTTAACCATTTGCACCACCCAGGGACTCCCTTAACAGATTATTTCCAAGCAAATCCCAGACATCATACCTTTTCATCCATAAATACTTTTATGTGTCTCTAAAATATAAACTTTTAAACATAGTAACATCGTTAGTGCAGCTTAAGAAAATGAACAGCGATTTCTTATTGTTATCAAGAATCTATTGCTCACATTTCTATAATTGTCTCATAATACATTTTTTTTACAATTTCAGATAAAATTTATACATTGCATTTGGTAATACATATCTTAAGTCTCTGTTGTTGTTGTTGTTTGCCATCGAGTCGGCCCCGACTCATAGTGACCCCTCCTTGGGTTTCCGAGGCAGTATCACTACGGAAGTAGGAATGCCCAACCTTCCTCCCGAGGAGTGGCTGGTGGGTTTGAACCGCCAGCCGTCTGGTTAGCAGGCAAGTGTCTTAGCCACTATGCTACCAGAGCTCCTATCTCTATTAGTCTATAAATTCTCCTTCTCTTTCATTTCTTGCAATTTATTTGTTGATAAAATCAGGTCATTTGTTCTATGAACTTTCTGACATTGTGGATTTTCCTGATTGCATCTGTATGATATCATTTAACATATTTATATTATATAACAAAGATATGAAGATTTGTTCAGATTCTTTTTTTTTTTTTTCTTTTGGCAAGAACACTTCAGAACTGTTGCTGTATATTTCCTACTACATATCATCGGGAGACATAAAATATCTGATTGAATTTATTTTTGCTTTGTTAAAATTGATTAGTGGGT
Organism: Orycteropus afer afer; assembly: GCF_000298275.1. NCBI lineage: Eukaryota > Metazoa > Chordata > Mammalia > Tubulidentata > Orycteropodidae > Orycteropus > Orycteropus afer. The sequence continues at coordinate 17,079,520 of NW_006921613.1, read as the reverse complement.
TCAAATGTTGTTTTGCTTTTACTGGATATTTCAGCAGTTATTGATAATCATTGCCTAGATGCATTATCTCACTATTGGTGTTATTGTTACTGTGCTGTTGAGTCAATTCCAACTCACGGTGACCTTACATACAACAGAATGAAACATTGGCTGCTCCTGCACCATTCTCACTATTCTTGTTATGTTGGAGCCCATCTTTGCAGCCACTGTGTCAATCCATTTCATTGAGGGCCTTTCTCTTTTTCTCTGACTTTCCACTTTACCAAGCATGATATCCTTCTCCAGGGAATGGTCCCTTATGACAATATGACCCAAGTAGGTGAGACAAGTCTCGCCATTCTTGGTTCGAAGGAGCATTCTGGATGCATTTCTTCTGAGACAGATTTGTCCTTCTTCTGGCAGTCCATAGTACTTTCAGTATTCTTTAGCATCACCACAATTCAAAGGTATCAATTTTTCTTTGGTCTTCCTTATTCATTGTCCAGCTTTCACATGCATATGAGATGATTGAAAATACCATGGCCTACGTTAGATGCACCTTAGTCTTCAAAGTGATATTTTTGCTCTTTAGCTAAAGAGTCCCTTACAGCAGATTGGCCTAGTGCAATTCAATGTCTGATTTCTTGACTGCTGCTTCCATAGGTGTTAATTGTGGATCCAGATAAAATTAAATCTTTGACAACTTCAATCTTTTCTCTATTTATCATGATATTGCTTATTGGTCTAGTTGTGAGGATTTTTCTTTTCTTTATGTTGAGGTATAATCCATACTGAAGACTGTAGTCTTTGACCTTCATCAATAAGTGCTTCAAGTCATCTTCACTTTCAACAAGCAAGGTTGTGTCATCTGCATATCGCAGGTTGTTAATGAATCTCCCTCCAATCCTGATGCCACATTCTTCTTCATATAGTCCAGCTTCTTGGATTATTTGTTCAGCATACGGATTGAATAAACCAAAACCAAAAACCAAACTCACTGCCAGCAAGTTGATTCCGACTCATAGTGACCCACCTTTGTGTTTCCGAGGCAGTAAATCTTTATGGAAGTAGATTGCTCAGTCTTCCTTCTGCGGGGTGGGTGGGGGGTTTGTACCACCAACCTTCTGGTAAGCAGTCAAATGTCTTAGGCACTACACCACCAGAGCTCCTTCTACAGATTGAATAAATATGGTGAAAGATACAAACCTGATGCATGCCCTTCCTGATTTTGAACTATACAGTATTCCCTGGTTCTATTTGAACAGCCTCTTGGTCTGTGTACATGCTTCTCATGAGCACAACTAAGTGTTCTGGAATTCCCACTCTTCGCAATGTTATCCATAATTTGTTATGATCCACACAGTCAAATGTTTTTGTATAGTCAATAAAAGACAGGTAAACATCTTTCTGGTATTCTTTGCTTTCAGCCAACATCCATCTGACACCAGCAATGATATCCCTCATTCTACATCCTCTTCATAACCCAGCTAGCATCTCTGGAAGTTCCCTGTCAATATACTGCTGCAACCATTTTTGAATTAACTTCAGGAAATATTTTACTTGTGTGTGATAATAATGATATTGTTCAATAATTTCCACATTCTGTTGGATCACCTTTCTTTGGAATGGCTACAAATATGGCTCTCTTCTAGTCAATTAACCAGGTAGCTGTCTTCCAAATTTCTTGGCATAATCAAGTCAGAGTTTCCAGTACTGCATCTGTTTGTTGAAACATCCATTTGCTGAAATGTCTTAATGGGTATTCCATCAAATCAATGCATCTTGATTGCATGTTTAGTCAATTTCAGACTACAGAAGTTGGTAAAAATCTTTAATTTCTTCATCTTTCGCTTTGGTGGTTGGTGCATAAATTTGAATAATAGTGGTATTAACTGGTCTCCTTGGAGGCATAAGGATATTAACCTATCACTGACAGTTTTGTACTTCAGGATAGATCTTGAAATTTCTTTTTGACAATGAGTGTGATGCCATTCTTTTTCAATTTTGCATTCCTTCCATAGTAGAACATATGATTGTCTGGTTCAAAATGGCCAATACCAGTCCATTTCAGCTCCCTAATGCCTAGGATATTAATCTTTATGTGTTCTATTTCCTTTTGACAAACCCACTGCCATCGAGTCACATCCAACTCATAGAGACCCCTCCTTGGATTTCCAAGGCGGTATCACTATGGAAGTAGATTGCCCAACCTTCCTTCAGAGGAGTGGCTGGTGGGTTTGAACCGCCAGCCTTCTGATTAGCAATCACATGCCTTAGGCACTACTCCACCAGAGCTCCTTTTGACAATTCCCAATATTCCTAGATTCATACTGTCTACATTCCATGTTCTGATTATTAATGAATGCTTGCAGCTGTTCCATCCCATTTTAAGTCATGCCCCATCAGCAAAAGGAGATCCCAAAAGCTTTACTCCATCCATGTCATTAAGGTTGACTCTACTTTGAGGAGGCAGCTCTTTCCCAGTCATACTTTCAGTGCCTTCCAACCTAAGAGATTCATCTTCCAGCACTATACCAGACAATGTTATTCATAAAGCTGTCCAGTAATATATCAGTGTTTCACTGCTACTCATATGGTTTTTAGTGGTCAATTTTTTTCGGAAGTAGATGGCCCTGTCCTTCTTCTCAGTCTGTCTTAGTCTGGAAGCTCCACTGAAACCTGCCCACCATGGGTGACCCTGCTAGTATTCCAAATATCAATTGCATAGCCTCCAGCCTCACAGCAACATGCAAGTCACCACAGTACAGCAAACTGACAGATGAATGGTGGATTATTATTTCACTGGAAGCTGAAAAAATGATGATATTTTAATTTTAATATACCATCTTCATTTATTAGCTAGAATTCTGCTATATACAGAAACTTTCCTCTCATTACATATTTCATTATTTAAGGAAAGGCAAGATAGACGCTTGATTCTTTTATTTACTAATTTTCAAAATAATGAGTTTGTTCTCTAGAATACTTCAAAGATAACCTCTAAGATTTTTGTTTTTAATATCATTATGAACTCATAGATTTTAATGTATTTGGTGTGTTTCAATCCATTATAGTTATTGTTCATTTTGAAACATATGTTGTCCCATTTTGGACTATGATAGTCTCTCAGGTTATTTCCAGAGTCCTTTTGACATGACTCCAGTAATCACTGATACTTTCTTCACTTTCTGGTATTATCTTGTATATTTCCTGCCCTAGATGTGGAATCTGATGTTTCTCTAAGTGTGAGAGAGCCATGAACAATACAAGATGAATCCTACCTACAAAGGACTCTGGGAGAGAACCAGAGTATCTTACTGAGTTAGCAACCTAGGCAAAGACAAAAAACACACCAAACATCTGGCTTTGTGATAACATCAACTGAAATCCATTGTTGTTGTTATGTTGCTGCCATCGAGTTGGAACCGACTCATAGTGACCGCTCCTTGGGTTTCTGAGGCTGTATATCACTACAGAAGTAGATTGCCCAACCTTTCTTCTGAGGAGTGGCTGTTGTTAAGGGCCTGTCAAATCAGTTTCAACTGATAGCTACCCAATGTGCAATGGAACAAAACATCGCCTGGTCCTGCATCATCCTCACAGTCATTGCTATGTTTGAGCCCACTGTTGCAGCCACTTTATCAATCCATTTCATTGAGGGTCTTCCTCTTTTTCCCTGACCTTCTACTTTGCCAAGTCCTTCTCCAGGGACTGATCCCTCCTTTTAACATGTCCAAAGTACATGAGATGAAGTCTTGCCACCCTCGCTTCTAAAGAGCATTCTGGCTATAGTTCTTCCAAGACAGATTTGTTTGTTTTGGCAGTCCATGGTATTTTCAATATTCTTCACCAACACCATAATTTAAATGCATCAATATTTTTTATCAGTCTTCCTTATTCATTGTCTGCCTTTCGCATGCATATGAAGCAATTGAAAATATCGTGGCTTGGGTCAGCAGCACCTTAGTCCTCAAAGTGACATCTTTGCTTCTTAATACTTTAAAGAAGTCTTTTGCAGCGGATTAACTAATACAAAAGCAACTCCATCCATCATAGATACACATATTTTTTCCTGGTTCACCTGCACATGGGCATGTTGTTCTCCCTACATATTAGATGGTATATAAATCCACACCTCATGCTTCCCTGTGCAGACCTCTACTAGGGTGACTCAGCATGTCACTGTCCATTGAGGGAATCTTGGCACCAACCCTGTTTGTAAGTTCCCCAATAAAAGCTAGATCTGATTACCTGGCTTTTTCTGCCTCTTTTTTGAGAATCTGATCTGTGCCCCTGGTGCTGGTCCAGCAGGGTGTGATATCTAAGGAGTTCTGGTTTATTTTAGAAGGAAATGGCATTTAAAGACCACATCTGAATGGATGAAATTCTTTTTTTTTTTTTCTTTCAACTTTTTATTGTGATTTGGATGAAAGGTTACAAAAGAAATTGCTTTTCCATTCAACAATTCATGCACACTTTTGTGATGTTGACTGAAATCCCTGATTGGTCGGAATTCTTATTGACACTTGGGTTGGTCATTGTTTGGCCTTTTTCACTTAAGCTTTAGGATTACAAAGATTTTACCCAACTTCTTTGACTTTGTATTTGATTTAATATTTTTATCTTTCTCTTATGCTGAACATCTTGTTTCCTAACAACATTAACATAATTTATTTATTTGCTTTATTCTACTACATATATAATAGTTTCTGAAAAATAGCACCAGTATCATTACTAGCAAGATGACTACTAGAAACAATTTAAGGAAATCACAGTAACCAAAGTGATCCTGTAAAAACCTAAGTCAAACATATCACTCTTCTGTTCAAAAGTCTGCAAATTCTCACCATTTCACCCAGAATAAAAGCCAAAGTCCTAACAATGGTTATACTCATTGTTACCAAGTGAATTCTGGCTCATAGTGACCCTATTGGACAGAGTAAAACTGTTCCATATGGTTTCCAAGGCTGGCATCTTTTTTTTTTTTTTTTTTTTCCCCCACAGAAGCAGACTGTCACATCTTCCTCCTACAGAGCAACAGGTAAGTTTGAACTGCCAAATTTTGGTTAGCATCTGAGCACTTAACCATTGCACACCAGGGCTCCTTGTGGATCTCTTTTAAAAACCAAACTAAACCCATTGCAATTGAGTCAATTCTGACTCAGAGTAATCCTATAGGACAGGGGAGAATTGCCCTATAGGGTTTCCAAGGCTGTAAATCTTTACAAAAGCAGATAGCCACATCTTTCTCCCTTTGTGCAACTGGCAGGTTTGAACCACTGACCTCTTGGTTAGCAACTGAGTGCTTAACCACTGCATGCCACCAAGTCTCCTACACAATGCCTACAAGGACTTATGAAATCTGGCCCCTATTATCTTTCTGATCTCATCTTCTATTCCTCTTTCCCTCACCCCTCTGATCCAGCCACAATGAGATCCTACTATTCTTTGAACATGCCAGGCATACTGCTACCCTACGGAATTTGTACTATCGCCTCTACCAAGGAGCCCTGGAAGAGCAGTGGTTAAGCTCTAGCTGCTAACCAAAAGAGTTGAGGTTCAAACATACCAGCTATTCCATGGGGGAAAGATGTGGTAGTCTGATTCCATGAGGATTACAGCCTGAGAAATTCTATAGGGCAGATCTACTCTGTCCTAAAGGGTTGCTATGAGTTGGAATCTACTCAGTGGTGGTGGGATATGATATGATGTACCTAGAAGGCTCTTCCTCCAAATACCCAAAGGTCCTCCTTCAAGTCTTCACTCAAGTCTCATGTTCTCAATAAGGCATACCCTGACCACCCTATTTAAAATAGTAACCTTTCTTTTTCTCTTGCCACTCTGTTTCATTACTACCAGCATCCACAATTACCCTTTCCAATTTTACAGATGAGAAAACTGAAGCATGGCGAGGGTAAGTACCTTGACCAAGTTCATATAATCTACAAGTGGGAAAGCCACCTTTCACAGAAGAAGCTCCATTTGAGATAAGTTATGCTCTTTAAATCCTTTGTGGGGTATGTTGTAACTTACATAAATAATTCAGTAAACAAATCTCAATATAAGAATTCAGGGAAAGAAAGCATTCAAAAAAGAAGAAACATACAAAAAAAAGTACAAGAATAATTGAGGGAAAGATCAGTGGTTCAGACTGACTGAATAAAGGGCTAATGGAGGGTATTTGTAAGAGATAATGTTGGAAAGGTAAGTTAGGATGTATTATCATGGTCTTCAAGAAAGAACTGATGAGAAGAGAAAAGGTAATTGCAATATTGTAAAGAACACAACAGTTTTTCAACTCAATCATTCCTTGAAGGAAAACAATTCCATACAATGAAAATTTTGGAAAAATGATACAAATTTTACTTTACACAGAGGCATGGCCTCAAAATTAAATTGTACACTTACATTTGGATTTGCTTTACCACCACCATCTCCACAGCACAAAGGAAATCCTTAGAGACCCCTGCAATAAGAGGTGGCTTTGCTCAGACTAAAGGAAATGGTGCTATCAGAGGCACTAGCCAAACACTGTCTTCCATCTCACAGGCTAATGGAATTGGATAAGGAAAATGTTACCTATAAATGCTTCTTTTTCACGTTTGAGAATCATTTTCTTAAGTAAAAGAATGCAAGAAGGGAGGAAGGAATAGAACAAATTTCCTCATCATCCTTTTCAATGCTCTGCAAGAGAAGGGTAAACCTGGTACCTTTGCTCTGCCCATTTACTTAATATGAACAAATAGTGATTCAGAAAATTATTCAACAAATATTTACTATAGGCATCCTATGTATGCCAGACACAGGAAGAAAGGCAGACTTTTCCTCCATCTCAACCTTCTTAGAGGTTATTTTACTCAGTGCTTTTGCAGATAAACCATCTGTTCATGCTAAGAGGTGACTCTATGGCTGCTAGTACGCATTACAATCATAATATTTTCCCCAAAAGCCAAGGATAAGCCTCTGATACAGCGATCTTGAAACTCAACACATCTCTCTCTGTGTTAAGAATGTTTTATAGGTAGAACTAAGTACGGAGTGGGAATCTGAGCTGCATTCAGCTGTCTTTAAATTTTGGTTGATGAGACCCATGGAACCCAGCAGGGCAAGCTGGAATTTCAAATGAACTCAGATTCCAAAAAAATGAATGGCATTCATTGGGCAAGGGAGGAACCAGCATCTTTCCTCTGTGAGTTAACAGAGCTGGCTTAAGTTTTATGCAGACTCAAAGCATTGAAAGAGCAAGATGTTGCTTTGAAGACTAAGGTGCACCTGACCCAAGCCATGGTATGTTCAATAGTCTCATATGCATGTGAAAGCTGGACAATTAACAAGGAAGACCATAGAAAAATTGATGCATTTGAATTCTGATGTTGGTGGAGAATTTTGAAAATACCATGGACTTCCAGAAGAAAGAACAAATCTATCTTGGAAGAGGTATAGTAAAAACGCTCCTTAGAGGTAACAATGGCCATACTTTGTCTCTTGTACTTCAGTCATGTTGTCAGAAGGGACCAGTCCCCGAAAAAGGATATCATGCTGGGTAAAGCAGAGGGTCAGCGGAAAAGGGGAAGCCCCTCAACAAGATGGAATGACACAGTGGCTGCAAAGATGGGCTCAAGCATAACAACCATTGTGAGGACGGCACAGGACCGGGCAGTGTTTCGTGCCATTGTACGTAGGATCACTATGAGTCATAGTTGACTAGACAACCCCTAACCACAACAACAAGCATTGAAAGGATTATGGTGCCCTCCTCTCCCACACATACATAATTCAAAATGAGTGTAATTAATTCTAATAACAGGGCCTTGGTGGCACAACAGTCACGCACTCAGCTGCTAATGAAAGGTTGACAGATTGAACCCACCAGCAGCTCCACAAGAGAACAGACCTAGTGATCTGCTTCCTTAAAGATTATAGCCTAAAAAGCCCTATAGGGCAGTTCTTCTCTGTCCCATAGGGTCACTATGAGTCTGAATCAATTCAACAGCACACAATGCCAACAATGTTACGGTTTTGTCATCAGGACAACTTCAATACTTTATCATAAATGCCAAATATAATATTATCTCCAGAAAAACATATAGAGATGCTCTGCTCACTTTGTCAGTAACTTAAACAAAGAAAAAAAGCAGACCAAATCCACTGCCATCAAGTCAATTTCAACTCATAGAAGCCCCTATTAGATTTCCAAGGCTGTATATCTTGTAGATTGCCTCATCTTCCTCCCATGAAGCGCCTGGTAGGTTTGAACCACTGCCTTTCTGGTTAAAAGTCCAATGTCTTACCCACTACTTAAGCATGTACTTAACATATCTGCTGCTAACCAAAATATTGGCAGTTTGATCCCATCAGCTGCTCTGCAAAAGAAAGATGAGGTAGTCTGCTACCATAAAGATTTACAGCCTTGGGAACCTTCTGAGGTAGTTCTAGTATGTCTTGTAGGGTCACTATAGGTTGGAATCAACTCTTTGACAGCAGGATTGGTTTTTGATTTTAAGTTTTAGGAACTGATGGAAGTCTCAGAACAGAGAATGCCCTCACTGGTTCAAACTTAACTAAGGCTACAAGTATTATTTCTTGCCATTTGGGATTTATACTGTCTCTGTCTTATGCTCACTCCACTGTATACTCAGTGAGAATCTATAATACTGCCTACCTCTTGCACCTCCTCTCATCTCTTCTTTCAGGGATGGATACTGAATTTTCACACATGGGGAGCTTCAGGGAAGCAATCTTTGAAAGGAGGGCTTTGAACCTAAGTTTCTATAGCACACAAAATTGAGAAAATGACAATTGTCCATGTGAAAAATTGGAGACAAGGGACTGACTTCACTACCATCAAGAAGAAGAGCTGGGAGTGGAATGTGTCCTTTGGATCCAGGGTTCCTGCACTCAGAACTCCTAGACCCAGGAGACCCAGGAGAGAAAGCTGTAACACCAGAAATGGCATGAGACAGCAAAAAGCAGAAGCCGAGAAATAGTGGCAGCAGAACCAGGAGACCTATGCAAGACAGTATGGTGGGCTTCCCTCCCCACAAAGCAAGAAAGCTGAGCACCTTTAGGCAGGAGGGTTTCTGGTGGAGTGAGGTGTCTTCAAGCATTTATTGGCAGAGCTAAAGAGCTTTGTAAGAGTTGACTAAACAAGGCAGAGACTAAGTCAAGAGGCTGAGGGACTGTCCTGACCAAATTATTGTATCCTTAGTAGGAGCTCTGGTAGCATAGTGGCTAAGGCACTTGACTGCTAACCAGAAGGCTGGCGGTTCAAACCCATCAGCCACTCCTCAGAAGGAAGATGGGGCAATCTACTTCCGTAGTGATACTGCCT
>NW_006921613.1:17068175-17070110 GCF_000298275.1 Orycteropus afer afer | reverse complement strand
GTTCAAACCCATCAGCCACTCCTCAGAAGGAAGATGGGGCAATCTACTTCCGTAGTGATACTGCCTCAGAAACCCAAGGAGGGGTCGCTATGAGTCGGGTATGACTCGACGGCATATAACAACAACATAACAGTTGTTCCTGATCCTGAATTGTAACCTGATACTTTCCTAATAAATCCCATAATCACTCCTTCTTTCTTCAGGAAGAAAAAGAGTACCTGTTACAGTTTATCAACAACCTAGTGTGGCCAACCTACCTTTGGTGAGCTCTACTTATGCCCTGGTCTCCTCGGTTTACATCAGTGCAAAGGACCAGCATCTGTTCATGAAGTCTGTGTGTGAGATTGCAGAGAACAGTATGAAGACCATTATCTCCATAGCCCTGTGAAGTGTTCTGCCTGTTATCCAGAAGCTAGAGCCACAACTTGCAGTTGCTATTATCTATCCCTGTAAAGGGCTAGACAGGACTAAGGATAAACTACCTGTTCCGAATCAGCCAACAAAGCAGGTTGTTGCCCATGTCAAATGTGCTGTGACTGGGGCAAAAGATGCTGGGACTACTACTGTGACTGGAGCCAAAGATTCCGGGGCCAGCAAAATCACTGGAGTGGTGGGTAAGACCAAAGGACCAGTGACTGACAGTGTGGAGAGGAGTAAGTCTATGCCAATGGTACCATTAGCATAGTATTGAGAAGTTGGATGATGGAGCTGGTGAACAGTGGAGTAGAAAATGCACTCACCAAATCAGAGCAGCTGGTAGACTAGTATCTCCCTCTCACCCAGAAAAGAACTAGAAAAAGAAGCAAAAAAAGGTTGAAGGAGTTGATGTGGTTCTGAAACCAAGTCGTTACTAGACTGGTATCTCTGTCTACCAAGCTCTGTTCATGTACCTACCAGCAGGCTTTCAGCAGCAATAAACAAGCTAAGCAAAAAAGCCAAGAAACAATTTCTCAACTCTATTCCATTGTTACCCTGGTTGAATTTACCAGGAATAATGTGCATGATGCCTGTCAGAAAATTAAGGATGCACAGGATAAGTTCTCATTCTCATGGGTGAAGTGGAAAAGAAGCACCAGCCATGATGACACAGATGAATCTCACTGTGCTGAGCACATTGAGTCATGCACTCTTGCTACTGCCTGGAACCCAACTCAGCAGCTCCAGACTGCCTGCCACATCCTCCTGTCCAGCATCCAAGTGTTACCTCAGAACATTCAAGATCAAGCCACCCCCTTGGAAGTCATGCCAGATAACATCTACTCATTGTTCAGCTATGCTGCCTCCTTTAAGGAAATGTCCAATGGCTTTCTCACTTCTAGCAAGGGGCAGCTGCAGAAAATGACCTTTAGATGATCTCATGGATTATCTTGTTAACAATATGCCATACAGTTCACTGGTAGGTTCTTTTTTATCCTCAGCTGAGTCTCAGAATGCCCAGGACCAAGGTGCAAAGCAGGACAAGACCAGCCAGGAGTCCCAGCAACCTGAACATAAATTAAACTTGTTCCTGTCATAGTGTGTGGTTCAGTCAGCTAGATGATATACCTTGTGTTATGTTGAAATTAACTTGCTAAATAAATCTGAATTGGGAAAGTAGGTAGCTAGAAAAATGGTCCTAGTTACTTCCAGCATGTTAAAGAGCTTTTAATTTCTGACATTAGCAAATGCTTTCTGTTGTTTACCTGACTAGTATGAAATGAATGAGACACTCACTTGTCAAGAGTCTAGCCAGAACTCACTAAAAGTTAAAGTGCGCTTATGGCCTCATACTGCATTCATTGTGTCACCACTGTTACTGTATGTTTGTAGTAAATAACTCAAAAAATGCACTGTCATTGTGTCCAATCCAAGTCATGTCCTATGTTGTTGTTGTTGTTATTTGCCGTCGAGTCGGCCCCGACTCATAGCGACCCCTCCTTGGGTTTCCGAGGCAGT
>NW_006921613.1:17046530-17067967 GCF_000298275.1 Orycteropus afer afer | reverse complement strand
GAGGAGTGGCTGGTGGGTTTGAACCGCCAGCCGTCTGGTTAGCAGGCAAGTGACTTAGCCACTATGCTACCAGTACAGGGTAGAACTGCCTGCCCCATAGGGTTTCCAAGGCTGTAAATCTTTACAGAGGTAGACTGCTTCATCTTTCTCCTGCAGACTGGCTAATGGGTTTGAACCACTGACCTTTTGGTTAGCAGCCAAATGCCTTAACCACTGAACAACCAGAGCTCCTTTGTGCTAAAGAAAAACACCTTTATGTGGATTGTGGTATGAATTGACAACTGCTCTGGTTTTGTCTGAGCAGGCCTCATCACTGGTTTGTCTCATTGTGTATGCTTGTACAACTTAGCTTTAATTTTTTATTTCTCATAAGGAACTCCACATTTAAATTAATAAAATTCACTGAAGAATTATAAAAAGGGGGGAGAAATGGAAAGGAGAAGCATAGCTGATGAAGATTATGAGATGGACTAAAGCCTTCTCCAATTCCTACTCCCCATATGCCAAACTTAGTGCTGTCACTATCTTCTTAATTTTAATGGTGGAATATAAGAGATATGCCTGAAGGGACAGCTAAGTCATAGTGGATTTATTCTAGGCTCCAACCACTGTTTCACTAGAGTCTCTGCAGATATCAAACTACTTTCAACCTCACCACAAACAAAGCCCTTTTAAAGGGGCATGTAGATCATGTTCATTCCTGTACCATTCAGAATTTTATTAACCCTAGAAGTCACTAGTGTAAGTGAGCACTACTCAAAATATGGTCCAAAGATTAATGCAAAATTTGAAACTAAGGATAGAAATTGAGAGTAAGCATTAAAAACTTTAATAGCAATTTAATTGAATGGAAGTCCAATTTGCTCTGTAAACTTTCACCCATATCACAATAAAAAGTAAAAATTAAGTTTAAAGTAGTAATTTGACAGAGTATTTTTATTTCTGTTGAATGAATTATTAAAATATATTGGGGTTTGTACTTTTTTTTCCTAGTAAGTTATTTTCATTGTATTTTACAAACATATTGATCTGTCACAGATTGGAAATTTTTTCAAAGGTCCTTCATCACAACTGGTGGTGTGGTCCTTAAGGCATTTGACTGCTAACCAGAAGGCTGGCAGTTCAAACCCACCAGCCACTCCTTGGAAGGAAGATTAGGCACCAACTTCCATAGAGATACCGCCTTGGAAACCCAAGAAGGGCTCGCTATGAGTTGGAACTGACTCGAGGGCAGTGAGTGAGTCCCATCACAAACAGTTTAAAAGGCATTGGTTGTAACCACCATATCTGCTAATCTTGCATGACAAGGATGTGGGAGAGCTATGGAAAAGAGAAGTTTCCTGGTTTGCATTCAACTACTAATGAATCCACCAGTGGCACAGTGGAAGAAAAGCCTGGTGATTACAATTACTGAAAACCCTATCAATTGAAGTTCTGCTCTGAATCATGTGGGGTCACCATGAGTCAGGACCAGCTTGAAGACCAGCTTGAAGACAACTGGTAAAAAAAAAAAAAAAGAGAGAGAGACAGAGAGAGAAGAATTTCTAAAAGTCACACCTGGTCAGTCCAGGAGTCAACAGTTAAATGAAATGCTATACTGGACTCCATAGCCACGACACTAGTATACGTGCCTCTCAATCATGAATATTGCAGATCTCCAATAATCCCCTTGGACAGGATCTTGAATGACATATTTTTAGTACTCAGTTCCTGCCACACACACTATTCCTAAACACAAAATAGAATTTTATTTACTTTGCAATTCATGTATCTACTTATTGAATATTTTTATTCAACTTTCTTTGCCTTGTATATATATGTACATCAATGCTTTCTGTCTCCAGTTTTGGAGCATAGATACTAACACTCTATAGTTATGTTTTTGCACACTATTGTGTTCAATTTTAGGAGCTCTGGTGGCTCCTGAATGTTTTAATGGTTAAAACATTCAGCTGCTAACCAAAAGATTGGTGGTTTGAATCCACCAGCCACTCCATGGGAGAAATCACCTTGAAAACCCTGTGGGGCAATTCTACCCTGTCCATAGGGTTGCTGTGAGTTGGAACTGACTAGATGGCAGTGGGTTTGGCTGTTGGTTTGGTATTCAATTTAACCCTTAAAATACTCTCTGATAGGACATTATGCTCAGTGAAATAAGCCAATTACAGAAGGACAAATATTGTATTAGTTCATTATTGTAAAAAGCCAAGGAAAGTTTTATATATAGAATGAAACTTTCTTTCTTGGTTACCAGGGGTGGGGGTGGGGGGAAGAGAAGCAATACTGCTGGATAGGTCACAACAAGCATTGATTTGGCTGAAGGGAAGGGCAATGCACCAAATATGAGTGATCAACATGGTGGCATTGAGGAAGAGGAAGACATAGAGAGGTACATGGGAGGTACAGATAACAAAGTTGAACCCTTTTGCATATACAGTACTGCATCGTCAGTGATGGCAAATATTGATCTACAAGTGGATAGATGATCTACAGGCTGAATGATCAGGTATGTCGAAGGAGGGGGTAGTGTGCCCATGACCACCTATAGGGTTGGCAGATGATGTTTCTACAAGTATATTTGTATGTGCTGTAAGAATGTCCAGGTATATAGTAGAGCTGACAAGGGACAAGGTTGTGGTGACTCCTTAGCCACAGCTGGCTACCTGGAGGGAGTGAGTAGTTGGACCTGTGGGCTCAGGACCATGGTCACAGAGGACATCAAGATCAATTGGTATAACATATTACATAAGAACGTTGTTCTACATCCTATGGTGAGTAACAACTGGGATCCTAAAAGCTTGCAAGTGGCCATCTCCTCATCCAGAGCAAAAAAGAATGAAGAAAATCAAAGACGCATGGAAACAATTAGTCCAAGGGACTGGTACACCATGCGATCCTCAGCCTATATGACCATAAGACTAGAAGAATTAGGTGCCCGGCTATCACTGTCAACCACTTGGAGGGGGTTCTGTGTAGGAGATCCTGGATAGAGTGGAAGAACAATGTGGAACAAAACTCAAAATCATTTTTTTAAAAAAAAGGCCAGGTTTACAGGTCTGATAGAGACTGGTGAAATCCTGAGACTATGGCCCCCACCGTTAGGTCTGGAATTCAACTCACTCCTGTGGCTTCCGGCCAGATAATAGATAGGCATATGGGCTGAACATTTACATCAGGTAGATACACTACTTGGAGCGATCAATCACAGGAGAACAGTAGGGCACTGTATGCACAGGGAGACAGCTCAGGGGGCAGGAGTGCATGGGAAGGAAGGACACAGGGAAGAGGTAACTATGGGGAGGAAGTGTGAAGAGAACTGTTACATTGTAGGGAATTCCAGTCAATGTCATGAGACAAAATGTGTATGATCTGCTGTATGGAAAATGAATTTGCTCTGTAAACTTTTACCCAAATCACAATAAAAACTAGAAAACAAAAGAAGTTAAAATACTCTCTGATAATATGATGATGATATTGAGATTGCCACCCAAAGATTGGCGTATCGCTATCCAAGAAACCAAAACCAAACCAAATCCGTTGCCATCGAGTTGCTTCTAACTCCTAGGGACCTTACAGGACAGATTAGAACTATCCCATAGAGTTTACAAGGCTGTAATCTTTACAGAGGCAGACTGCCACCATCTTTATGACATGGAGCAGCTGGTGGGTTCAAATAGCTGACCTTTTAGTTAGCAGCTAAGCACTTGGTAGGTAAGCACTTTAGCCACTGCACCACCAGCACTCCTTGCTATCCAAGGAAAGAAGATTATGAAGAGAGACTTGTAGCCAATCTATCCTGACAGTGTCTGATAAAGAACAGCCTGCTGCACACATAAGCAGTTTTAGTACTACCATCGTCTGCATTTGCAGCAGTAATTAGTAAGACACAACTGTAGCAGGGACTTCGGAAGGAAGACTGGGCAATCTACTTCCATAGAGATATTGCCTCGTAAACCCAAGGAGGGCTTGCTATGAGCCGGAATGATTTGATGGCAGTGAGTTTGGGTTTTGTCATTTTTTTTTTTTTTTTTTTGTAGCAAGGACTTAGATCATAGGACTGAATTTCTGCCTCTAACATTTGATCAGCTCTGGTGACACAGTGGTTAAAGCGCTCAAATGTCAACCTAAAGGGTTCTAACCCACCTCAGGAGAAAAATCTGGCAGTCTGCTTCTGTAATGATTTACAGCCTTGGAAACCCTATGGGGCAGTTCTACTCCTCCCTAAAGGGTTGCTATGAGTCAAATCAACTCAAAGGCAGTGGATTACCATTTGATCAGTATGTGATCCTTCCCTGTACTATTCATATCTATCATCTAACCTCCTTGTGAGACTTGATGAAAGAATAGAGCTTGTGGCTATCTGCTGCTGACCCTTATACTAGGGCCTTGTGCCAGTTAAAAGCCTCATCTCTGGCGTTGCTATGGAAACTATTCCCTTGCCCACTCCACAACCTATCGTGGCTCTCTGCTTCCAGGTGGTACTCTTTTCTGATTGTGAAAGAGGAGGTCTGAAGATCTTTCCATGCTGTTTTCCAGATTCTGATCCACAATGGTGGCAGGTGGAGGTATAGTTGAATATTGCCTCATGTTTCATATAGAGTGAGGCACCCTTACCATTTGAGGTTCTGTCAGGAATCTTATTTCCCTCTTTGTGCTACAAAAGAGATTTTCAGGGCAAATCCAAACTGACTGCAGAACAGACTGGGTGTTTTGCTCCGTGATAGGGAGACATGCTGTGAAGTCCTTAACATGCAGGCACTGCCCAACCCTCCTGAAAGCCTCCTGGGAGGAGATGGGTAAGAATGTGGCTCAAAATCACCTTTGCTGAATTAGGTACTGTTCCCCTTTCTAGCCAGTACCATCCCCAAAGTGTAAGGCAAATGGGACAAAAAAGAATTGCTGCTGGAGCCCTAGGATGAAAGACAGGCTCTCTGACACATACATGTACAGAATGATTCAATATCCTGGGTAAAAGCATCTGGTAATGCAGATTAGGGGGTGGGGTGGGGACACCTTGAGGAATGGGGAGGACAACTTAGGGCACCATGTTTACAAGGATGTTCCAAGTCAATCATGTAACAGTGCCGCAGCTCCTTAGTCCTTTTTCCTACCCCTTGGTCCTTTGCCTTTGGAAAGGTCATCTTCTTCTCTGGTTCAAACATAGGCCCTCCTGTTTTGAGAATTCCCTAGAGGAAGTAAAACTAGACTCCCAAGGTTACCCATTTCACTGTGTCACATCATTCAGACTTGGAAAGGTATTTCCTGGTTCTACTCAAATTCCCCCTTGCTGCAGTCTGAGCTCATTGCACTCGAGTCCTGCACTCGGCAGAGATGGAGACTAGCCAACCATTATTTCTGGAAAAAAACAACTCGCTAGGGATTCGGGGCCGGGAAGGTCACTCTGTCCCCTCCAATACTGTGCAGCCTTCCTGAGTACCCGTAAAGCCTGGGCCAAGGAGGACAGGGAAGCTGAGGATGGAGACCAGGGCCTTGGCAAACAGTGAAACTGTTTTTAAAAAATTAAAAATAAAACGTCAGACACACAGATGGAGACTAGACAAACTTGGGAGACAAGAGATGGACAAAATGGCTCCCCTTAATTCAGGCAAGGCTGTGGAACTGCGGTATAGTACCTATCGGAGAAACATCCTAACTAGAAGCTTCTTCCGGCGCCGGAGCAATCACCTCGCCCCTCCACCAGGCCCCTCAAAGACTCTGCCTCTGCCCACGTCGGAGTGGGAGCTCCCTCGGGAAAACTGGAGCGGGGGCTGAGGAGAACAGCCGTTGCACTCGCGCAAAGCCTGGAGACACCGCAGAGCCTGAGCGTCCCGGCACCAGTCCCGCCCCTGCGGCGTCCGTGCTCCGCCCCCAGATTGGCAGTAGCCAATGACCGGCTTCGGCCCCCGGCCTTTAAGAACCGCGCGCACTCTCCCTGCAGCGGACGCTGCCGGCCTAGCACTCCACCGGAGTTTCCATGGAGACCGAGGCTAGGCCGGGGCCGCCTCGCGGCGTTACCATGGAGACTACTCTGGGGCTGGGGCTGCGAAGCCCAGACACTCAGCTAGCCCAGAACCCCGCGGAGCAGCCGTGCGAGGCCGGAGGCGCGGTGGCGGCGGCATGCTGGGACCGGCGGAAACACTCTTTGCTCATCGTGATCGGTGATATCGGTACTGAAAGTCAGCTGAGGGCCGTGCGGGCCCACCTTGAACAAGGTGAGCCGCTCTCCTGGTTGTGTTCCGGGCATCCTCCATCCTGTGCTCCTCTGCCATCTGCATTCATCTCCCCGAGCGTGTTTGCATCCTCCATCCTTAGCGTGCACTTCCTGGGATCTGAGTGCTCGGTTGATCACGATCATTAGCCCTCCTCACCTGCCTTTTCCTTGACATGCGTCCGTATACTTCTGAGCTACTCACATCGTTCCTGCATGCACACCCCTTGGCGTTCTTCAATCTCCCAGAGGTGGGGTAGCTCTGTGCAACCCCTGGGGCCCCTCCAGCCATGCTTCTCTCTTTCGCAGTGTCTCGGGGCCAGATTTTGGGAAATCCTCACCATTCCCTGGAGAGACTGTGGTCCCTACCTTACGGTGTCTTCTTTGGGGGTCCCTGAGCAGGTACAAGGTGCTTTCTGAACGCCGGGCACAAATCTACGAGCGCCGGCAGCCAACCTGAGAAAGTGATCTTCGTGGCCACTAGCTCATCAGTCCTCACTTCCCTACACAGTTGCTGAGCCAGTGGTGCAGTGCTGCGGAGCCACCTGCGGGTGGAAGCTAGCTGAGGAGGAATAGAGGCAAGGAGGAGGAAATAGAAGGAAAGTCTAGAATCCTACTTAGCTGAAAGAAACCGGAGGACAACCCCAAGTAGCTGGGACTAGGCCCTTGGGTGTCGTTTCTACCACAATTGGTCAACTCTGCAAGAAAATTCCTGCAAAGGAAGTCGTTAATACCCAAGTGTAGCCTAAATTCTGCCCTTCTCCCTCTGGCTCAGGCAAATTCCAAGAAAGGTAAAGGTTGGGAGATAAATACAAGCACTGTTGTTGTTGTTATGTGCCCTCCAGTTGGACCCGAGGTCATAGCAACCCCTCCTTGGGTTTCTGAGGAGGCAGTATCACTACAGAAGTAGATTGTCCAACTCTCCTTCTGAGGAGTGGCTGGTGGGTTTGAACCATCAGCCTTCTGGTTAGCAGTCAAGTGCCTTAGGCACTATGCTACCAGAGCTCCTTAAATACAGGCACCGTTGTTGTTGTTGTTGTTGTTTTTGTTATGTGCCGTCGAGTCAGCCCTGACTCATAGTGACCCCTCCGTGGGTTTCCGAGGCAGTATCACTACGGAAGTAGGATTGCCCAACCTTCCTTCAGAGGAGTGGCTGGTGGGTTTGAACCGCCGGCCTTCTGGTTAGCAGTCAAGTGCCTTAGCCACTATGCTACCAGAGCTCCCAATACAGACACTAGCCACCTTTATTCATGCTCTTAGTTTTTTAGAGACATTTGTGAAGCTGATCATGGCTGCTGTCCTTATGCTTTCCCTTTTTCCCTCTTTTGTGAGGTTAAAAGTGTTCCCTGTACTCTGACCTTCCTGACCTTATCTAGAGCCCTCTTTCTTTCTCTTTCTCTCACAGGGATTCTCTCCTGGAACATTGATTTATCATCCTTTGACCTGAACCAGCAGTTGAGACTCTTCATTACCCGGCACCTAGCTCACTTCTCTTCAGAGGTCAAAGGTTAGGACTAGTACCATTTGTCTCCATCCTTTGGGTTGAGCTGGTCACAGATGAGCAGAGGTCGGTCAACTCCCTGGCAGAACTGGGCTTGTAGGAGGTTTGGGTGAGAGAGAAGGGAGATTCTTCTTAGGGGACAGTTGCAGAGCTCCACAGCCATCCCAGAATACTCAATACACTTTGCAGACAGATGGTATGATGGTGGAGGGAGCTTGGAGAGCATAATTTCAACCCAAGAAGAGGATGGTTTGTAGACAGCTACTAATGTGCACTAAGAATTAAGTACTTCTTTGAGTAATCTGTCATCTCCCGTGCAAAAATCTGTTCTTTTGTGTTTTCCCTTTCTGCATGCCCCAGCCTTCCTCCTTCCTTTTTCAGAGACCCCAGAGCCTCCTACTCACCTTCCCAGTGACCCTTGCTTAGTGCTTTCCCTCAGGCTGCATAGCCTACCTATCATGTTTCAGGGTTTCTCCTTTGGTTCAGCCAATAGATACCCAAAGCAGAGAGGTACTCTGTTACCACAAACTGATGAGCACCATCAAACTCAGGGTGGAAAGCAAGATCTCCTGAATTTGCTGGTGCAAGAGCTAATTGCCTTGAGGTTTGGCTTGAGGTCAACATTCACAGGGTACAGCTTCCCATTCTTCTGGGTAGGAGAAATGAGTTAGAGATTTGGGAAAATAAGATTTTAAGAACTATCATTCTGTTGACAGTATATGGCAGGATGTCTGTGGGGAGACTGAAGAAACCCCTACATTCCATTATAAAAGCATCAGGCATCTGGTCATGTTATTGGTAAATGTTGGCACTTTTAATCCATACACCAATGCCCTTTATGGAATATAAAATCCATCAAGCTCAATAGTCACTGCCACCAAATGATTGAATTCATATCTTATACAGAAAATTCTCAATTATCCAATATGGTAGATAGTCATGTCTTCTCTTTCTGCTCCTCCTCCTAACTTCCAGATCTTTGGTCATATCCCTGATCACTAACATCTATAGAGATACTGCTGTAGAGAAGAGGAGACAAGATTCATGTGATAGATGTTCCATTATCCTAGGAATATGTGCAGCAATTTTCAAAATGTGAAGCTAGCCTCTTCCTGATTTAAGAAGCCTTTTACTGTTTAGAGACTGCCTTCTGTTCAGAATTACTCATGTCATGGTTTCCTCCATTAGCATTAATGATCGAAAATTGATAGTTTTACCACTTAGTACTCCTAGGAGCTTTGGTACAAGGGTGGATATGGGGATGACAGAGGGTAAAATTAATGACTGAATTGAAGTTTGAGGATTACCTGCTGATATTAATAATTCACTCTAACCTTGTCATTTTGACCAGAGACTTGAGAGTAGGCTGCTTTTTGGAAAGACGTAAGACATAAACAAATTAAATCAAAGTAGTTAGCTAAACTAAGATGCAGGGTAGCTTAGAAAAATACTTACAGGGAGAAGCATATTTACTCTCAGGCACTTCTCAGAAACAAACAAAGACATATAAACATCCACTGGGACTTTTCAATCAAAAGGTTTTGCCATGGTGTCCTTAGAGGCTTAGGGCCATACATCTAAGATCAGAGCTTACTTTAAGGTACTGATTATTATTATTATTAATTAAGGTTTAGACATTTCCATAGTGGCCTGTCTGTGTCCCTGAAGGGTAGTGAAGAATTTCTTGGAAAAACCCACATGGCTCAGGATAGCCACAGCCCCACCCCTGCTTGTTCCTCTTTCAGCTGTCCCCACAAAAACAGTCAGCCCAGAGCAACTGTGGACACTGGCCCTCCCTTCGGGCTCTTGTTAGTTGAGAGGCTAAGGGCTCAATTGATCCTTTCTGCCCACCCTGCAAACTGGGCCACCATCTCTATCACCTTTCCTGAATCTCTGGGCCAAAATACTGAGAAAGGTGACAAAAATATATCCTATGATGGCAGGAAGAGTGCAAAAATTCCTAACCACTCCCCTCCCACACACACCCCCACACATAGAAAAGAAGGGACCCTCTGATGGAGGGTCAGTGGCCCAGCTCCTTCTAATAGTCAAGGATAGTAACCAAAAAAAAACCAAAAAAAAAAAACCTCAGGCTGTTGAGTAGGATCCGACTCATAGCAACCCCTCCTTGGGTTTCCAAGGCAGTCTCACTATGGAAGTAGATTGCCCAATCTTCCTTCTGAAGAGTGGCTGGTAGGTTTCAAGGCTTAGAAAAAAGATAGCTTTTGTACCAGGTAGTCACCAGTAATGACTTGGGACCTTCCTTTTCAACTCCTACAAAATATCTGGAACTTCCAAGCATTATAACTCAAACCCAGAAATAATTAGGACAGTGGAAAACTGAGTTTCAAAAACACTCTAATACTTCTATTGAGACCCTATAGGAAAAAGAGGGACTTTGTAATTCATGATTTGTGTTCTGGAACACTGAAAATCACAGGCTGAGGGATCCGTTTGGAGGCCTTCTGTCTGACACTCTATTACTACTGATGTGCTCAGAAAATGCTGGTTACTTCTGCAAACATGAAACCCATCCTGAATTAATAGAGCACCTCATTGGTCCCTGGGACTGGGGTTATATTACTGTCTGAAATGGGAAAGAACTAGTACTTTAAGTCCTATCCTGCAGGCCTCTTTAGTTCTAGGTTCACTTGGGAACTGAGGGTACTCTAGAGTTGGTCTGATCTGAGTTATTGATTTAAGATTGCCTGGTCACCAAGATCTGCCTGGATAACCTCTCAAAATCTTCCACAAAAGAGAGACAAACTTCCAGTGACATTTGTGTTTTACAGATTTAGGATTCCAGGAATGAAGCACTTTTTCACCTTTTATGCCATTCAGTCTTCATAGTATTATTGGAAGATGGTACTAATATTAATTATACTCATTTGTATAGTGCAGGAAGCAAGGTCTCAGAGAGGTTAAGTGGTTTGTTAAGCAGCATGACTAGTAAAATGGTGGAGCCAGGTCTCTGATGTCACTTTGCATCTGAGCTCAGGCCTGTTTCTCTTCTCTGGCATCTTATCATTTCATTGCAGTAGTGCCTAGGAACACAGCCCACTGAAGGACTGGTTGTGGTAGGTGGCTGTGCAGAGGGTGAGGGATGAAGGAAAACTCCACTGTGATTTGGAACCATGCCCAGGGTGTGGCTCTTGGGGTGGCAGCTGAGAATAAGGGTGGGCTCTGCATTGGGCTCTGGTGGTGCAGTGGTTAAGGCATTTGGCTGCTAACCAAAACGTTGGTGGTTTGAACCCACTAGCTTCTCCGTGGAAGAAAGATGAGACAGTCTGCTTCCATAAAGATTTATAGCCTTGGAAACCCTATGGGGGTCACTATGAGTCGGAATCAACTTGATGGTAGTGAGTTTGGGATTTTTTGTGTTCTGTGTTGGGCTGGGAAATGTTACTTTGTTCTCAATCCAAATGTCTACTGAAGTTTCCCCCCTGACCCACTCCAGAAAGCCCTAGGAAGCAGAGAGAAGATAGAAGGCTTAATGTGGAAGGAAATAAGAACTATGAGAAAGGAGGTATTTCTCTTTTGTGATGCTCAGAAGTCAGCCTGGTTTGCGCTCTATATCTCTACAGATGGCCTCTTCTATCCAAAGGGGATGTTGCCATCTTGCTGCTTTGCATCCCCGGATCTGAACAAGGTTTCCTCCCTTCTCCCTCCTCCCTCCTCCCTCCCATAAGGGTACTGGTGACTCAGCTCCTCCTTTCCTCTGGCTGCAGTTAAAAGGGGGGGTGTGTGGAGGATGCTGAGAGCAGAGACTATTTTAGCTTCTCTGACCTTCAGTGCAGTTCTTGGCAGCCCAGGGCAAGGGTGGAGCTGGTGCTGGGGTATGAGTGGGATGGATGTCAACGTGAGGAAGGCATTAGGAGCTGGCCAGGGCTGGGGAGGGTTGATGGAATGGAAGAGGACAGGGAAGGACCAATGTGAAAGCATGAGCATCACCCAGTTAGAACTGAGTCCTAGAGCTCTCTGGATCCACCCTTTGAGTCCTAGAGCATTTTACTAAATTTGAGATAGAGATAGGGACTAAGAGAAATGGGGCTGACATTAGAAGGATCAAGATGACATAAGACAGAGAGACAGCAAAGAGACATGGAAAACTGCAGAGACAAGGAGATAGTAGGGCAACCATCTTATAAAGTTATTACAAGATTTTTAAACCCAAAGATTACTTTATGTTATATTTAATAATTGGCCTATAGTCAGAAAAACCCTGCTAGGTCTGGGTTCCCAGTGAACCTCCTTGGTTCCTGTTAACCCCTTCACTGAAAGGCAGAAAGCACCCTATGGAGTCACCAAAGTTCGAGACTGTCCCTTCACGCTCATTGTGCCCCCAAAATCCTGAGTGTCAGAGTCTGTGCTGTTACTGTGTTTTGCTGCATTGGCACAGAGCTGCATGCAGTTCCCAGCCCTCTGTGCTCCACCCCACCCCACCACCATGGGTTAGGGATCAAGGGTCTACTCCAGAATTTCAAACTACCCTCCAACCCTAAAGAGGACTTATTTCTGCCCTGGGTTCTGCTGCTGAGCCTCAGAAGATGACAGAGATCAGTGTATCTCCTCAGCCCTAGCTTTCTTGTTAAGCAGTACCCCATCCCACCCCATGCTTGGACCCTCAGCCTCTTTGTCTCATATCCAGGGATTTAAGGGGAGAGGGCAGAGGCAGCAGATGGTTCCTGAGAAGAGGAAGAGGGCCCAGGCAGCCCCTGCCTCCTATATTCCCTCTCTATGCCCTAGTGAGGGGCTTTGGTTTTTTGGCTAATACTAAATGAATATTTCTTGATTAAGCAGGGTTGGAGGAAAAGGGTCTCTGCCCTGTGGGCCACAAGAGACCACCCCTGCCTTTTTGAGCTGCTAGAGAACTCCTCAGCCCCACAGAACTAGACAGAAACAGCACCAGAGCACTGACACTGTAAAGGCAAAGAAACAGTTAAGTCTCCAGTGATTCGTCAGGGACCAGCCCCTCGTCCCCGCCCTGGCGCCGCCCTCCCCATCTAACGCCCCCCCCCCACTCTCCCACCCCAAGTGCCGCAGACTCTTCCCTGTAGCTGCCAGCTGGGGCCAGAGCCACCACCTCCATGAAGGGCTCCCTCCCACACCCCAGGGTAAGAACTGAACCGGTGGGCTTATGATGGGGATTGAGGGGTGTTGTGATAGGGAGGTGGGATGGGGCTAAAAGGAAAGAACCTAATCTGGTGTTTCTGGAACTAGCCTGGCAGGGTGGGCAGGCTGAGAGAACAGAGAGAGATGTACATTACTGGTGGTAGAGCTAGCCGGGACCCAGAACCAGGCGGAAGCCAAGAAGGCCGTGACAATCCACCTCTCGAGCTGGGCCGAGGGTGGGAGGTGTTGGCCAAGGGCCAGCAGCAGAGGGTGGTGACACTGGCTCCTCCTGGCAGCCTGGGGTGCTGGAGAAATGTGGGGCTAAATCTTTGGCAGGGGCAGAAGGAGCTGAGGGATGGGGGGGCAATAACGGGAATGAGCCTAATGGGAGGGTCCCTGGGTGTCAGCTGCTGGATCGCTCAGCTGCTCCTATGCTGGGGGTGAGCAGGACCGCAAGTTTTTGCCAAGTAAGGGAAAGTGGGGGACACTGTAGAAAAGAAGGGAGGAAAGGGTCATTAAGACGTAGCACACACTTCCTTATAGACCAACCAGTTTGCAGTGGGCTCCCCCCTCTTATTCCCTGAAGCCAGCATGAGACTGGGACTCTAAGCGCCCCCCTTTCTGGTCCCCTTGAGGCCACTCCAGAGATTTCGAGCACTCCCTCTTCAGCAGCTGCCCTGCATTCCCAGTCCTGTCCACCCCACAGGTTCTCAATCTCAGCCCAACCCCCACCTCCTCTCTGCTTCTCTTCCTAAGATGGGGGCTCTTAAACAGAGGAACCAGTTTCTTCTCCCTCTCTGCGTCCCCCTCACCCCCACCCCCACCCCCCAAGCAGAGGCAGCCAAGAAAATGACTTGTCATGCTGGGGTGGGGGGTGGGGGCGGAGCCGGAGCCGAGCTCAACGCGCGCGCACACACACACACACACTGCGGCAGACTGCAGCTGCCCGAGCCGCCCCCCCATTCTGCCTCACTGCGGAGACACCTGCCCTCTTCCCTGCTTAGCTTCACCACCCATAGCCCACCCCTACCCCATCCCTGCCCGAAGGTTAGTGCCCCTGCCTCACAAGATGGTCCTTTCCAAAGAAAAAGGAAAAACAAATCAGTTCCCTTCAGTAGGAGAGCCGGGGAGAAGAGAGAAGCAGGGCTTTCTCCCAAGCTTGGAAAAGAGGGGGATGGGATATATACCATGTAGCTGCAAATCTGAACTGGAGAACATGTGAGTTAGGAATGGGGGTCTTGTGCCAGGACAGGAACAGGGATCAGAAGAGTCTTGGGGTTATAAATAGGGGACTATGAAGGATGATAGACTTGGGGGGGAGGGGTTGATGGAAAGCAAATTGATCTGTACCACATATATTTCTCTTTTTGACCCTTTTGGCTCAGTGTGACCTTGTGTGAGAAGGTTGTTGTTGTTGTTATGTGCCGTCGAGTCGGACTTGACTCATAGCGATCTCTCTCCTTGGGTTTCCGAGACAGTATCACTACAGAAGTAGATTGTCCAATCCAACCTTCCTTCCGACGAGTGCTTCTAATTTTCCCTTCTAAATTTGAATCTGAGCTGGCTACTCCCTGAACCTGGATATCCCTTACCTAACCAAGTCCTGTCCCTCTTCCCTATGAGGTGGCTCTCATACTCTGAGCTCACTCAAATCCTCCCTCACTTCCCAAGTTAATAGATGAGAGCACCTGAACTCCCTGCCTGATCCTGGCACCATGGGTCTTCCTCTTAACAAAGGCCCTGGCCCCAGGCTCCTCTTGTCCGGAGTTCAAGAAGAGCAGGAGAGACTTGGGTCACAGAAGGGGGTTTAGGGGACATAATATGAACCTTCCCACCAAGATCTTATAGATAGCCTATACCCAAAGCCATCTGTTTTATCTTCTGTTTGTAAGGTTACTCCACTGTGTGCTACATTTGGCAGAGGGTGAGGGTGGGGGAAGAAGGGTAGCAACAGGGGATGGTAGCATCCTTCTTTAGCACCTTCTCTCTGACCTACCACCTTATTTGCTTGGTGTTTCATGTGAATCTGGAAAAGGGAGAGAGGGGATTTGGGGACGTCTTATCTTTCTCCATGGCCTGGGAAACTCTCTGGTCTCTTCTTTATTTATGGGCTTCTTGTTTGTGAAGACCCAGCTCCCCATCTCCACAGTAGAAGGCTATGACTGGAGAAGAGCAAGGATGAGAGGAGAAACTGTTCATAAGGATGAGTTGTGGGATAGTGAACCAGGCCTCTCTGAAGCCTGGGGGACATGAAGATGAGGTGGGAGAGGGAGCTTTGGGTTAGAAACAATATGACTGAGTGTATGTATATGAGGGCAGACTGTTCTCTGAGGGGCCAGATAACAGAATAGGAAATTATAGTCCTATTTCCACTGTTTGAATTGACCCCAGAGATTTATACATCACAGATCTCTCTGAGCCTTCTGGAATGGGAATTCTGGCCTTGGATGGAAGGATAGGAAAAGAGTAAAGGGGAGAGATGCCTGCAGACACTGCACAGAAGCATCCATCTCCTTATTTCCAGACATTCTGCTGGCATGGAAGGCCAGGGCAGAGGCAAGCTAGTGAGGAGAGAGCTGAGTGAAGATCATGGTCCCAGGATCCCTCCCTCCAGCTGAGAGCCCCTCATGCCCAGGCAGCACCAGGAGCTTAGTGCTCTAGAGAGACAAAGGCTTCTTGTCAACCAAGCTGTCTGAAGCTGGAGTTCCAGGCAAGGGGGGAGGGTGGGCATTGGGCAGGCAGAGGGTGTGGCAGATGAAGGGAAGGGAAAGACAGTCATTGTGGGAGAGGGGAGGTAGAAAACCCTAAAAGGGAAGAGATGAAGGGGCCATTTCCCAGACTTTACTAAGCTGTACCCACAGTGGGAGGGTCTAAGGACAGCCAGCCTTCTATTTCCCAGGGTCTATTTTTTGCTGTTGTGTTGTTGTTATGTGCCATTGAGTCGGACCCAACTCATAGTGACCCCTCCTTGGGTTTCCGAGGCAGTATCACTATGGAAGTAGATTGTCCAACCTTCCTTCCAAGGAGTGGCCGGTGAGTTTGAACCACCAGCCTTCTGGTTAGCAGTCAAGTGCCTTAGGCACCATGCTACCAGAGCTCTTACATTTTCTGCTAGTGCATTCTTTTCTATTGCCCCACACAATGCCTCTCCATTTTAGTTTGTACTCATCCTTTAACACAAATTCCTGCATCTCTTCCTCAGGCCAAAGGACCCTCTGCCATCAGAGTGAAATTCTTGAAACCATCATCCTTGTGAATCCCAGTGCAGACAACATCAGCTCTGAGGTAAGGCTGGGGCCTATGCTTTGCCAAGAGGCCTGCCACAAGGGCTATAATTTACCCTTGCCAGTGCTACTGCTTTAAGGGAAGAATTCCTAGACTTGGCTTTGAACTGTCTTCTCTCTGCCATCTAAGCTACCTTACAATCCCCAAACCCACTCTAGAGGTGTTATGGGGGACATGTCTTTGCAGTACTGAGGGGGTCTAGGAACATTCACTGTCCTTCCCTATGTTTCCCCATGTCTGTGATCACTTCCCTCCTTCTATTCTAGGTTCACCATCTCCTTAGCAGCCCATCTGCTCACAAACTACTGATCTTGAGTGGGCAAAGTTTAGAGCCTGGGGGAGACCTTATCCTACAAAGTGGCACCTACTCTTACCAAAACTTTGCCCAGGTCCTGCACAACCCAGAGGTAAGTTCCGTGCCTGCATTTCTGGGAGGATGGGGATATGGGCAGGACTAGAGTGAGAAAGGACCCAAGGAAGGTAAAATCCCGTATTGCTTGGTGATTGGGGGCCCTAGAAGAAAGGTAGGCATTCACCTCAGAAAGAGGTAAAGATTAGCAAAGTGAATCTGAGTTAAGACAATCCCAATGACCTGATCAAGCTTCTATCTCCCATTCTTCTAGATTGCCCAATTGCTCAGCAATAGAGACCCTGGGATCCAGGCCTTCCTCACTGTGTCCTGCTTAGGGGAGGGTGATTGGAGCCACCTGGGACTATCCAGTTCCCAAGAGACTCTGCACCTCCGGCTAAACCCTGAGCCCACACTGCCCACCATGGATGGTGTGGCCGAGTTCTCCGAGTACGTCTCTGAGACAGTAGATGTACCATCCCCCTTTGACCTGCTAGAGCCCCCCACCTCAGGGGGCTTCCTCAAGCTCTCCAAGCCTTGCTGCTACATCTTCCCTGGTGGCCGTGGGGACTCTGCCCTCTTTGCTGTCAATGGTTTCAATATCCTGGTGGATGGTGGCTCTGACCGCAAGTCCTGTTTCTGGAAGCTGGTACGGCACTTGGACCGAATTGACTCGGTGCTGCTCACGCACATTGGAGCAGACAACCTGCCAGGCATCAATGGACTCCTGCAGCGCAAAGTGGCAGAGTTAGAGGAGGAACAGTCCCAGGGCTCTAGCAGCTACAGTGACTGGGTGAAGAACCTCATCTCCCCTGAGCTCGGAGTTGTCTTCTTCAATGTGCCCGACAAACTGCGGCTGCCTGATGCCTCCCGGAAGGCCAAGCGCAGCATTGAAGAGGCCTGCCTCACTCTGCAACACCTAAATCGCCTGGGCATTCAGGCTGAGCCTCTGTACCGTGTAGTCAGCAACACCATTGAGCCACTGACCCTCTTTCACAAAATGGGTGTGGGCCGGCTGGACATGTATGTCCTCAACCCTGTCAAGGACAGCAAGGAGATGCAGTTCCTCATGCAGAAGTGGGCAGGCAATAGTAAAGCCAAGACAGGCATTGTGCTGGCCAATGGGAAGGAGGCTGAGATCTCAGTGCCCTATCTCACTTCTATCACTGCTCTGGTGGTCTGGCTACCAGCCAACCCCACTGAAAAGATTGTGCGTGTGCTTTTTCCAGGGAATGCTCCTCAAAACAAGATCTTAGAGGGTCTAGAAAAGCTTCGGCACTTGGATTTCCTGCGCTACCCTGTAGCCACACAGAAGGACATGGCTGCTGGGGCTGTGCCTGCCAGCCTCAAACCCAGCAAAATTAAACAGCGGGCTGACAGCAAGGAGAGCCTCAAAGCCACTGCTAAGACAGCTGTGAGCAAGCTGGCAAAACGAGAGGAGGTAGCTGAAGAGGGAGCCAAGGAGGCCCGCTCAGAACTGGCCAAGGAGCTAGCAAAGACAGAGAAGAAGGCAAAAGAGCCTGAGAAACCGTCGGAGAAGCCTACCAAGCCTGAGAGGGTGAGGACAGAGTCGAGTGAGGTGATGAAAGCAGAGAAGCGAAAGCTGATCAAGGATAAGGTGGGGAAGAAACACCTGAAAGAAAAGATATCAAAGCTGGAAGAAAAAAAAGACAAAGAGAAAAAAGAGATCAAGAAGGAGAGGAAGGAGCTCAAGAAGGATGAAGGAAGGAAGGAGGAGAAGAAGGATGCTAAGAAGGAGGAGAAGAGGAAAGATACCAAACCTGAGGTCAAGAAGATTTCCAAGCCAGACCTGAAGCCCTTTACCCCTGAGGTACGTAAGACTTTGTACAAAGTCAAAGCTCCTGGAAGAGTCAAGATGGACAAGAGTAGAGCTGCTCGTGGGGAGAAGGAGCCGTCCTCTGAGCCACGGACACCCACAGCCCAGAAAGGGTCTATCCCACTCCCACCAGTCACTGGGCACAGGGAACTGGCTGTGTCCTCACCAGAGGACCTTACACAGGACTTTGAGGAGATGAAGCATGAGGAGAGGGGGTTGCTGACTGAACAAAGGGACACAGGGCTAAGAGACAAAGCACTCCCTCCAGATACTGCAGAAGAGGGGCCCCCAAGCACAACTACCCAAGGAATACCACCCTCTGTCCCAGGCCTGGAACAAGAAGAGACTGTGATGAAAGAGAAAGAAGTTGTCTCAAACATCCCTGGAGAACAAGGCAGCAAGGACAGAGGTCCAGACTCTGGGGCTGAACCAGAGGAAGAGAAAGATACTTGTGAGGAAAAAAAGCAGAGGGAAGCAGAGAGGCTCCCAGATGGAACAGAAGCCAGAGAGGAAAGTGAACCTGAGGTAAAAGAGGATGTGATAGAGAAGGCTGAATTAGAAGAAATGGAGGAGGTGCACCCTTCAGATGAAGAAGATGAGGAAGAGACAAAGGCTGAGAGTTTTTACCAAAAGCATATGCAGGAAGCCTTGAAGGTAACCCCGAGGGGCAGAGAGGCTCTTGGGGGCCGGGAACTGGGACTCCAGGGTAAGGTCCCTGAGAAGGAGACCTCATCATTTCTTAGCAGTCTTACTACACCTGCAGGAGTCACTGAACATGTCTCTTATATCCAGGATGAAACAATCCCTGGCTATTCAGAGACTGAGCAGACCATCTCAGATGAAGAGATCCATGATGAGCCAGAGGAGCGCCCAGTTCCACCCAGGTTTCCTACAAGTACATACGACCTCCCAGGGCCTGAAGGTCCTGGCCCCTTTGAGGCCACCCAGACTGCAGACAGTGCTGTTCCTGCCACTTCCAGCAAAGGCTATGGAGCACCGGAGACTGAAATCACTTACCCCCCCAACATGGTGGCTGCCCCTTTGGCTGAAGAGGAGCACGTGTCCTCAGCCACCTCAATCACTGAGTGTGACAAGCTTTCTTCCTTTGCCACGTCAGTGGCTGAAGACCAGTCTGTGGCCTCACTCACAGCTCCCCAGACAGAGGAGACAGGCAAGAGCTCCCTACTGCTCGACACAGTCACGAGCATCCCTTCCTCCCGCACTGAAGCCACGCAGGGCTTGGACTATGTGCCATCAGCTGGTACCATCTCACCCACTTCCTCACTGGAAGAAGACAAGTGCTTCAAATCACCACCCTGTGAGGACTTCTCTGTGACTGGGGAGT
This sequence comes from Orycteropus afer afer, assembly GCF_000298275.1. NCBI lineage: Eukaryota > Metazoa > Chordata > Mammalia > Tubulidentata > Orycteropodidae > Orycteropus > Orycteropus afer. The sequence goes on along the minus strand of NW_006921613.1, from coordinate 17,048,330 downwards.
CTGACAGGAAAGGAGAAATCATAGGAAGAAGCTTGCCTGGAGAGAAAGTTGTGAAAGAGGAAAAGGAGATTGCAAATGTAGAGCTGTCTGAGAAACTTCGCAGTCAATATGGAACCCCAATGTTTGGTGCTCCTGGGCATACCCTACATCCAGGGGAACCAGCCCTTGGAGATGCAGAGGAACGCTGCCTCAGCCCAGATGACAGCACAGTTAAGATGGCCTCTCCTCCACCATCTGGCCCACCCAGTACCACTCATACACCCTTTCATCAGTCCCCAGTGGAAGAAAATTCTGAGCAACAAGACTTTCAGGAAGCAGGCTCCTGGGGAGACACAAGGCGCACACCAGGTGTGGGCAAGGAAGATGCTACAGAGGAGACAGACAGGCACAGGACTGAAGATGGCACACTCAAGAAGGAGGGGGAAGCGTCTCCTCCTAAAAGCCCCCAAACCCAGGAAGCATCTATCAGCATTGTTGGGGGGGACACAGGCTGCACCATCCAACTGTTGCCAGAACAGGACAAAGCAATAGTCTTTGAGACTGTGGAAGCAGGAGAGCCCACAGAGTCAATTTTGGGAGCAGAAACCCTTTCCAGAGACATAAGGACATCACTCCAAGAACCTGGAGAACCTCAGAAAGATGAGGTGCTCCACTTTTCTGATCGAGGCCTTTCACCTGAAGATGCAGAATCCCTCTCTGTCCTCAGCATGGTCTCCCCAGACACTGTCAACCAAGAGCCCACCCCTAGATCTCCTTGTGGCCTGACAGAACAGCACCTACAGAAAGACCTTTGGCCAGAGATGTCTCCAGAAGACACCCGGTCACTTTCTTTCTCTGAAGAGAGTCCCAGCAAGGAGACCTCTCTGGATATCTCTTCTAAACAGCTCTCTCCAGAGAACCTTGGCACTCTCCAGTTTGGGGAATTAAGCCTTGGAAAGGAAGAAAAGGGGCCTTTAATGTCAGCTGAGGATACTTCTCACCACCTAGCCCACAAGTTTGTCCCAGAGCCCAAACCAGCCACAATGTCATTTCCCACAAATAGGACCACTGGATACTCTGCACAGGCAGATATCACAGCTGAGAGCCCTGACAGAAAACTACCTGCTGGCTCCTTCTCTCACTCTACATTGTCAAGAGATGGGATACATTCATCTGGAATGACCACAAGCCCTGATGAATACATTCTGACACCTGATAGCTCTCTTACCAAGAGTCCTGAGTCTTTGCCAAGCCCTGCCATGGAAGGTATTACTATGGAGTGGCAAGGTAAAGTTCCAGGGTCAAAAACCCCAGAGGAGAAGGACAAGGTGCCTGAACCAAAGGATGAAGTCCTACAACAGCAGGACAAAACTCTGGAGCAGAAAGATATCGTAGAGCAGAAGGATACAACCACCAGTCAGAAAGCTCTAGAAGAAACTAATAAGGCTGTGGAACAGCAGGACAAGACATTAGAACAAAAAGACAGAGACTTAGAACAAAAAGACACAGGCCTAGAAGAGAAAGACAAGGCTATGGAACCAAAAGACACAGACTTAAAACAAAAAGACAAGGTCCTGGAACAGAAGGACAAGATCATGGAACAAAAAAACATAGAACTAAAAGAAGAGGCCCTGGAACAGAAGGACAAGATGTTGAAACAAAAAGACATAGAACTAAAAGAAGAGGCCCTGGAACAGAAGGACAAAACCTTGAAACAAAAAGACATAGAACTAAAAGATGAGGCCCTGGAACAGAAGGACAAGACCTTGGAACATAAAGACACAGAACTAAAAGATGAGGCCCTGGAACAGAAGGACAAGA
>NW_006921613.1:17038933-17046380 GCF_000298275.1 Orycteropus afer afer | reverse complement strand
GATGAGGCCCTGGAACAGAAGGACAAGACCTTGGAACATAAAGACACAGAACTAAAAGATGAGGCCCTGGAACAGAAGGACAAGACCTTGGAACAAAAAAACATAGAACTGAAAGACGAGGCCCTGGAACAGGACAAGACCTTGGAACAAAAAGACACAGAACCAGAAGGCAAGGGCCTGGAACAGAAGGATGAGGTCCTAGAAGAGAAAGGCAAAGCCTTAGAACAAAAAGCCAGAGACTTTGAGCATAAAGATAAGGTTTCAGAAGACGAAGTTCCTGAACTAAAGGACAAAGCCTTTGAACAGACAGACAAGGCCCAGGAACAGAAGGAAGCTAAATACTGGGCCTTAGAACAGAAGGATGAAGCCCTGGAACGAAGCAATAAGGCTGTAGAACAGAATGATAAGGCTCTGGAAGAAAAGGACAAAACTCGGGGTCAGGGGAGCCCAGTGCAGGAGGATAAAACCATTGAACCAAAGAAGATAACCCTAGAGGAAAAACCCCTAGAAAAAGTCAAGGGTGTAGAACAGAAGGAAGATGCTCTACAAGAGGGGCTGGAAGAGATCCTTGTACAGAAGGACAAGGCCCAAGAACAGGAAGAGAAGTACTGGAGGAAGGAGCAGGATGTGGTCCAGGAGTGGCGAGAAACAGCTCCAACCAGGGGACAGCCAGCTGGAGAACAGAAGGAGACTGCCCAGGCATGGAAGGACATATCTTCTGAGCAGGAGGACAGGTACTGGAGGGGCAGAGAGGGTGTGTCCCTAGAACAGGACACATATTGGAGGGAACTGAGCTGTGAGAGGAAGGTCTGGTTCCCTCATGAGCTGGATGGCCAGGGGGCCCGTCCACGGTACACTGAGGAGCGGGAGAGCACTTTCCTTGACGAGGGGCCAGATGATGAACAAGAAGTACCTACCTTGGAGCACACACCCCGGATCCCCTGGGCCTCAGACTTCAAGGGTTTCCAGGAGGCCTCATCACAGAAGGGGCTGGAGGTAGAGCGCTGGCTTGCCGAGTCACCAGTTGGGCTGCCACCAGAGGAAGAAGACAAGCTGACCCATTCCCCTTTTGAGATCATCTCCCCTCCAGCTTCCCCTCCTGAGATGATTGGACATAGGGTTCCTCTCGTCCCTGGACAAGAGAGCCCAATTCCAGAGTCTAAGCCCATGCCACCTATGAGAAAAGAACCTACCACTCCCTCCTGGCTGGCTGACATCCCACCATGGGTGCCCAAGGACACACCCCTACCCCCTGCACCTCTTTCCCCAGCTCCAGCTCCCCCCAGCCCTGCCCCACAGCCACTCACTCCTGCGCCCTTCTCCTGGGGCACAGCTGAGTATGACAGTGTGGTGGCTGCCGTGCAGGAGGGGGCAGCTGAATTAGAAGGTGGGCCATACTCCCCCTTGGGGAAAGATTACCGCAAAGCTGAAGGTGAAATGGAAGAAGAAAGTGGGGCTGGGGCTCCTGACAGTACCCCTTGCAGTTCAAAGATCCCAGAGACTGGTGAGAGCCATGGCAGCAAGGAGCCTGAGCCAACTGATCTGGAGCAGAGAGAGCCCACGCCCTACCCAGATGAGAGAAGCTTTCAGTACGCAGACATCTATGAGCAGATGATGCTGACTGGGCTTGGCCCTGCATGTCCCACTAGGGAGCCTCCACTTGGAGCAGCTGGGGATTGGCCCCCACGCATCTCAACCAAGGAGGAGGCTGCTGACCGAAACACACCTGCAGAGAAGGAGCTTTCATCTCCTGTCTCTCCTAAGAGCCTCCAATCTGACACTCCAACTTTCAGCTATGCAGCCCTAGCGGGACCCCCTGTGCCCCTCAGACAGGAGCCTGAACCAGGACCGAGCCTGGAGCCCAGCCCCACACCACCTGCAGTGCCCCCCCGTGCTCCTGTCCCCCTGAGCAAAGGCCTAAGTCCCCCTCTTAATGATAACATCCTGAGCTGCAGCCCAGATAGGAGGACCCCTAGAGGCACAGCTTCCCCCAAGGAAGCAGGCCAGACTCACTGGGATGACAGCACTAGTGACTCAGAGCTGGAGAAGGGGGCTCAGGAGCAGCCAGAGAAAGAGACACAGTCCCCAAGTCCCCCTCACTCCATCCCTACAGAGCCTCCCACATTGTGGTCTGCAAGTGAGGCACATACCAGTCCTTCCTCGGGCTCACCCCCAGGTCCTGCCCGGCCCAGCCTGGACTTCCCTGCCTCAGCCTTTGGCTTTTCCTCATTACAGCCAGCTCCTCCACAGCTACCCTCTCCAGCTGAACCCCGCTCAGCACCCTGTGGCTCCCTTGCTTTCTCTGGGGACCGAGCTCTGGCTTTGGCTCCAGGGCCCCCCACAAGAGGCCGGCATGATGAGTACCTAGAAGTGACCAAGGCCCCCAGCCTGGACTCCTCACTGCCTCAGCTTCCATCACCCAGCTCTCCTGGGGCTCCTCTCCTCTCCAGTCTGCCACGACCTGCCTCGCCAGCTCTGTCTGAAGGCTCTTCCTCTGAGGCCACCACACCTGTGATTTCCAGTGTGGCTGAACACTTCCCTCCATGTCTGCAGTCTGCAGAACAGGGGTCTGAAGAGCTAGTTCCAGGAATAGAACCAGCTGCCCACAGTCTCTGGAACCTAGCTCCTCTTACCCCAGCATCCCCAGTTTCACTGGACTTGGCCCCAGCTCCAAGCCAGCCTGGAGACATGGATGATGGCACCCTGCCCTGCCGCCTGGAGTGCTCAGGGGCAGCCACCAAGAAGCCAAGCCCCTCCCAATGTCCCTCTGAGGATTGTGCAGCCAATGGCCCAACTGAAACCAGCTCCAAACCACCACGGCCTGGCCTGGCCCAGGCTGAGAAGGAAAAGGCTGAGACTTGCCCTGCCTGGGAACGAGGGGCCTGGCCTGAGGGAGCTGAGAGGGGCACCCGACCTGACACACTGCTCTCCCCTGAGCAGCCACTGAGTTCTGGAGGAGTCCCTGAAGGCCGACCCAGCAGTGTCTCCCCTGAGGCTGAGGCTGGGCCCCAGGGATGTGCTGCTGAGCCTCGGCCCCACCGTGGAGAGCTTTCCCCATCCTTCCTGAACCCACCCCTGTCCCGATCCACAGAAGACAGTGACTTGTCGACTGAGGAAGCTCGGCTGGAAGGGAGAGGGGGAAGACGCAGGGTGGGGGGCCCAGGGGCAACAGGAGGCCCATGCCCTGTGGCTGATGAGACACCCCCAACATCAGCCAGTGACTCAGGCTCCTCACAGTCAGATTCTGATGTTCCACCAGAAACTGAGGAGTGTCCATCCATCACAGCTGAGGCAGCCCTTGACTCAGATGAAGATGGGGACTTCTTGCCTGTGGACAAAGCTGGGGGAGTCAGTGGAACTCACCATCCCCGGCCTGGCCATGACCCACCCCCTATACCCCAGCCAGACCCCCACCCATCCCCTCCTCGCCCTGATGTGTGCATGGCCGACCCTGAGGGGCTCAGCTCAGAGTCTGGGAGGGTGGAAAGGCTACGAGAAAAGGAGAAGGCTCAGGGGCGAGTAGGGCGCAGGGCCCCAGGCAGAGCCAAGCCAGGATCCCCCGCACGGCGTCTAGATCTTCGAGGGAAACGTTCACCCACCCCTGGTAAAGGGCCTGCAGATCGAGCATCCCGGACCCCACTCCGACCACGGAGCACTCCAAGCCAGGTTGCCCCAGGAGAGGAAAAAGATGGACACAGTCCCATGTCCAAAGGCCTAGTCAATGGACTCAAGGCAGGACCAAGTAAGTATAAAAGTGGAAGAGAGGGTAGGTTGGGGTGGGTGTGGCAGGTCAAAGCCTCCATGAATGGGAGGGAGGGAGAAAGTTGCCAAAAGTGTTCTCCCTTCCCTCTACAATGAGTGCTGGCTTATCTCTACAGCGGCCTTGGGTTCCAAGGGTGGCTCTGGTGCTCCTGTGTATGTGGATCTCGCCTATATCCCGAATCATTGCAGTGGCAAGACTGCTGACCTTGACTTCTTCCGTCGGGTTCGTGCATCCTACTATGTGGTCAGTGGGAATGACCCTGCCAATGGCGAGCCAAGCCGGGCTGTACTGGATGCCCTGCTGGAAGGCAAGGCCCAGTGGGGGGAGAATCTTCAGGTGAGTAGCAAGGGACTGTAAGGAGATAATTTAGTCAAATCTCACTCAGAGGCAATAGTGGAACACATTCCCTATTCTTAAAAGGACTGGATACTTTCTATAGGTAGCAATGTCTGGGGAGACCTTCAGGTGCCCCACCCCTTCACTTACCTTCTTCCCTTCACATTCTCACATCAGACATGTCTTATCTCCCTCCTAGGTGACTCTGATCCCTACTCATGACACAGAAGTGACTCGTGAGTGGTACCAGCAGACTCATGAACAGCAGCAACAACTGAACGTCCTGGTCTTGGCTAGCAGCAGCACTGTGGTTATGCAGGATGAGTCCTTTCCAGCCTGCAAGATTGAGTTCTGAAAGAACCACACTCCCTTCCCTAAGGATCCCTTCTCTCCCAGCTCCCTTAGAAAATGGCTACTGCTAAGTCCTTTGGGGTTGAGGGAGATGGGAGCTGGGGGTGGAGGGTAGGCAGATGCCTTGTTGTAGGGACTTGGGCTGTGCTAAATGGGAGGAGTTGTCTCCCCCTCACCCATATCTGAGAGAGATCTCAAAACCAAAGTTTACAGGAATAGAAAGGTAATAGGAATACAACACGAGGAGGGCATACAATGAGGATAGAAGGTCATCTGATGCCTAAGAACCCTGGAGTGACACCTTGTCTTAGCACTGCCAAATGCTGGAATTGGGTGGGGAGTGAGGATGGGTCTCAGAAAGCAGCCTCCTCCCTCATGGAGGGAGGTATCCCCAACCCCAGGGACCTTTTTATGTCAATCTATTTATTTCACATCCTAGGCAGGATTTCTAGTAGTAATTTATGTGACCTGAGGACAGGATATGTCAGTGAGGTACCCAGAGCTGCACCCTTTCCTCCATCTCCCATTCCCTTACCCACCAGGGTCTGGGTTCCAGTAGGGGGCTGGGAATACACCGCTGCTACACTGTCCCACTGCTTCCCTGCATATCTGAATGTCTCAATCCAAAACTTGAAGCTCTTTTGACCAACAAACTGGGGGAGAAGAATGGAGCTATCCTCTCCCCCAGCCTCTGTTTCATACCATTCACATCCCCAGGGGTGTACCCAGACCAGGCCTACTGGGCAGTACAAAGGGGCAAGGAGAGCCCAGTCCCAACCCAGAATTATTTCAAACTCCCTGATCCTTTGAAGTTTGTCACCCATCCTATTCCAATTATCCTGATCCTTTCTCATCCCCTGCTTGGCTTCTCTGCATGTGGTCATCTGCTATGGCCTGGTGTGTAATGGGTTAAAAATAAGCCATTGCCTGACATCCCAACATTTGACACCCAAGCAATGACTCCCCAACATTTGACTCCCCAACATTCCACTATGCCATCCTGCAGCTGAAATGGGAATAATGGCTGCCTCTTCAGCCCCAAATTCTTAGAGGATATGGGAGGTTCAGGCCACGCGAGAGGACTTGAGGAAAATGAGACGGAGGAAAGAAAAGAAGATGAAGCTGAGCTAAAGCTTAATGCCTATAGAGTGAAATGAAAATACTACCCCATGGAGGACCTCACCTCAAACAAGCCAATGAGTAGCCCTGCCAGACTACTGCTGGACTGAGAAACCCAGAGGCTGACAGTCATCTGGGCTAGGCTTCTCTGCCAAACTGTGTAGAAACCAAAATGAGCCTGCCTTGTTTTCTTCCAGCTCCCACCATCCCCTTACTGCTGTGCTGTGCTCCTCCCCACACTTCCTTGCTATACTTCCCAGCTGCTGTAATGGAGCCACCTCCAACTCTAACAATAAATCAAGTTCATTGCAGACGCTGTAGTACTGCTTAGGCTTTTTCTGACTCCATCCATTGCTTAGTTGCTGGGTCCAGCTTCTACCTCTCTGCTTCTACCAGCATTATCATTTATCTCAGGGGACTTTGGTACCTTTGATAACTGGAAGCAGTTCCAGGACCCAGTGTTGCCAAAGAATATAGTCAGGATACATGAAGAGAGAAAAAGTTGAGGAGTCAGCTGATTTCTGAAAATGAGTGGGAATGCTTGAGTATAGGGAATAGCCTAGGTTGAAGACATAATTTGGTTTGGGGGAGGTAAGGGACAAGAGGCTTCCTGGGAAGGGGATCTGCATTCCATGGGGTCAAGAGCTGAGGAACAAATAACCAGGATCAGATACCCAGGATAGGGGAATGCCAAAGAGACAAGGAGTTGAGGGGCTGTGAGAGATCCAGAAAGAGCTCTGGTGGCACAGTGGTTAAAGCATTTGGCTACTAACCAAAAAGCTGGTAGTTTGAACCCACCAATGGCTCCATGTGAAAAAGATGAGGCAGTCTGCTTCTGTAAAATTTTATAGCCTTAGGAACCCTATGGGGCAGTTCTACTCTGTCCTATAGGCCCACTAGGAGTTAGAATCATCTCAATGGCAATGTGTTTGGTTTAAAGAGATCCAGAAGGAGCCCTGGTGGCACAGTGGTTAAGTGCTCAGCTGTTAACTGACAGCAGTCTGCTTCCCTAAAGATTATAGTCTTGGAAACCCTATGGGGCCGTTCTATTCTGTTCTATAGGGTCACTCTGAGTTTGGTTTTTTAAGAGATCCAGTGCCTATTAAGATTGGAAATACCTCTCACCTGTGCAGTCAGGCTTTCTGTGGAGTGAAAAGTTGGACTTTTTTTTTCCCATCTAGTGAAAGCCTTTATCCTCCTGGGTATGTCAGGAATGGCCAGGTTGTGAATGTGTATATATGGGAAGATGGATATTCTAGCCCTCCCAGTGTTCTGGGCTCTCCCAATGTAAAGATGTCAAGGGACTGGAGGAAGGGCACTTCAAAGTCACTCCAAAGCATCAGAGGGAAAAATTAAAAGTGATGATTCTAAGGATGTGGTGAGAAGCCTTGATCTATATCTGGTACTTCTGAGATGAGACCTCCCCATCCCCCTACCCCCCAACCAAACTCTATTCATTAAAGACATTTTGGGATGGTGGGTTGAATGCCATAGGGACCTCTCTGTATTTTTATAGCCCATTCCTCATCAACTACATTGGCTTTTGACTGGTTCCGATAAAATCATTTGCAAATAGATATGATAGACTCATAGTCATTCATTCTTAAATTCACAAGGATATCATCACCATTACTATCATTCTCATTACTTCATATTTATTGAACACTCATAATGTTCCGGCCCCCGACTCCAATGACTGAATTACCTCTCCTATTCACCCCAGTTCCCATCTCCAGATCTTTGGGTAAAGCTTCATAATCACACCTGGCCCTAAAAACATAGTGATCTCTTGGGGACCCTGGAGTGTTTGGTCTTTGGCCAGTCTGTCCCTAGCACTACTACAGAAATATATATATATATATATATATATATATATAT